>NC_069508.1:151099605-151249605 GCF_027579735.1 Bombina bombina
ACACTCATAATAACACTATCTGATAAATAATATGAACAAAACTATTTCACAAAAAAAGATATAAGGGCTAAAAGATATGAGGTTTCAGGAGTTAGAAAGAAAAGGCTGCAAATAAATTATATACTGTATATACTAGTCCTAAAGCCCATGTCCACAGGCCATTTTTTCCAGTACATCGGTCCCACCCCTTGCCCCTCTCTCTCTCTCTCTCTCTCTCTCTATCCCCCTCTCTTATGTGCTCTCTCTCTGTCCCCCCTCTCTTTTGTGCTCTCTCTCTCCCCCCTCTCTTTTGTGCTCTCTCTCTCTGCCCCCCTCTCTTTTCTACTCTCTCCCCCTCTCTTTTGTGCTCTCTCTTTCTCCCCCTCTCTTTTGTGCTCTCTCTCTCTCCCCTCTCTTTTGTGCTCTCTCTCCCCCCTCTCTTTTGTGCTCTCTCTCTCCCCCCCCTCTCTTTTGTGCTCTCTCTCTCCCCCCCTCTCTTTTGTGCTCTCTCTCTCTCTCCCCTGTCTTTTGTGCTCTCTACCCCCTCTCTTTTGTGCTCTCTCTCCCCCCTCTCTTTTGTGCTCTCTCTCTCCCCCCTCTCTTGTGCTCTCTCTCTCCCCCCTCTCTTTTGTGCTATCTATCGCTCCCCCCTCTCTTTTGTGCTTTCTCTCCCCCTCTCTTTTGTGCTCTCTCTCTCCCCTCTCTTTTGTGCTCTCCCCCCCCCCCCTCTTTTGTGCTCTCTCTCCCCCCTCTCTTTGGTGTTCTCTCTCCCCCTCTCTTCTGTGCTCTCTCCCCCTCTCTTTTGTGCTCTCTCTCTCCCCCCTCTCTTTTGTGCTCTCTCTCTCCCCCTCTCTTTTGTGCTCTCTCTCCCCACCTCTCTTTTGTGCTCTCTCCCCCCTCTATTTGTGCTCTCCCCCCTCTCTTTTGTGCTCTCTCTCCCCCTCTCTTTTGTGCTCTCTCTCCCCTCTCTTCTGTGCTCTCTCTCCCCCCTCTTTTGTGCTCTTCCCCCCTTTTGTGTGCTCTCTCTCCCCCCTCTCTTTTTATCTAAAGGGGAGGAGAGTCCACGGCTTCATTCATTACTTGTGGGAAATAAGAAACTGGCCAGGAGGAGGCAAAGACACCCCAGCCAAAGGCTTAAATACCTCCCCCACTTCCCTCATCCCCCAATCATTCTTTGCATTTCGTCACAGGAGGTTGGCAGAGAAGTGTCAGAAGATCGGAGTAGTCTCTTATGAAGGGAAGTACTCTTCGAAATGGGACTGGAGTTTGAAGTTGTCCTGTCAGCCTCTCAGTGAGAGCTTGGGTGAAAGTTAGACTCCGGAGATGCAGGGAGAGTCTTTTTGCGAAACCATCCCAACTCATTTTAGCTCCATAAGCAATCAGCATTGACGAGTTTTGCTGCCTGCTTCCTACACTCAAGTCCATGTCAGGAGTGATGTTACTACACTGTCACACTTGAGAGGCCGTGTTCCTGTTCCAAGGCATAGATTCTAGTAAGATTGTTTAATTTTTATACACCTAATGAGAACGCAGAAGACAGGGTCACAGTGTGATGCCTCTTATCTTTATAGGATCAAGGGTTAATATCCCTAGTAAGGGGATTATTGAACAAGGGGGGTTTATACATAATATTGTTTATTGTGTCATTGCTGCGATATGTGTGAGATGAGGCTCTGGCAATGGGTGAACATTAGTCTCCTTCCGGGAGTATTTGTGCGGCTGTTTTGGCGCGTTATCTCCCTAGTGCAGGGGCGGTCCTGCAAGGCATTCCTTTTGACCAGGTAGCCTAATCTACTTCCTTGCTTGACTGGCGGTGCAGGAGACATAACGGTTTCTGTGGTCTGGGTCCTAGGAGTTGGTGAGTGCCCCGGCCATAAGAGGTTATAAAGGTGCCATTGTTTATATTTTATAACTAGTCCGTAATAAAGCCGCAAGCTATAGAGGACTCTGACGCGTTAGAGGGTACTCCCTCTTTAACTAAGTCTAGTACCTGTGTTTATTGTGAGGAGGTTCCAGTAGATCCGCCTGCTCAACTATGTTCCCCTTGCCTTGATAAGGTCTCGACTTCTTGAAAGAAGAGAATGCCTAGTACTACTGGGCCGTCCACCTCTGAGGGTTCCCCGTCCCGTGTGGTGCGTCCCCTACATTCATCTCCGAGTACACATGCAGGGCCCAAGGGCATGTATATTTCTCCTTTGGGGGAAATCCGTTGGCCGTCAGACTTTGCGGATCAAATGCAAATGGCGGTCTCTAAAGTGATAAGTGCCTTACCACGTTCTGCTACTAAGCGCAAACGTAGGGTAAAATATGTGGATCTGGCCAAGGAGTCATATACACCTATGGATATCTCGGAAAGGTTATCCACTGATGAGGATGACTCCAACTCTTCAGAGAACGTTCCTTCTGGGTCGGAATCCATGTCATCTAAAGCTCCGTTTGCAGAGGAGCCTGACTTTAGTTTTAGGATGGAAAATTTGCGCTTTTTGCTGAGGCAGGTGCTTACTGTTCTCGAGGTTCCGGAACTGAAACTACCAGAGAAACCCTCGATTCCTAAGCTTGATAAAGTGTATGAGGACAGGGTGGTACCTCAGACCTTTCTGGTTCCTGTTAAGATGGCTAACATTATTAAGAATGAATGGGAGAGTTTATGTTCTTCTTTTTCCCTTTCTTCTTCCTTTAAGAAACTGTTCCCCGTTCCGGACTCTCAGCTCGAGCTATGGGGGACCGTCCCTAAGGTGGATGGTGCTATCTCTACTCTCGCAAAGCAGACAATGATTCCTCTTGAGTATAGTTCGTCGTTCAAAGAGCCCATGGATAAAAAGTAAGAAAAGAATGTTAAGGAAAAGGTTTCAACACACAGGGTTTGTTTTTCAGCTGGCGGTAGCAGCGGTTGCTGGAGCTGCGACATATTGGTGCGAATCTCTGTCTGATTTGGTCGAGAGGGAGACTCCCCTTGACTAAATACAAGAGAGAATTAAGGCCTTGAAGGTAGCTAATTCTCTTATTTGTGATGCCAATATGCAAATTATTCGCCTGAATGCTAAGGTTTCAGGATATTCTGTACTAGCCCACAGGGCTCTGTGGCTAAAGTCATGGTCTGCGGACATGACCTCTAAGTCCAGACTGTTATCGCTTCTCTTTCAGGGAAAGATCCTGTTTGGTCCAGGATTGGACTTGATCATATCCACGGTGACGGGAGGCAAGGGTGCTTTGAAACCGCAGGATAAGAAGGTTAAACCTAAGGGATCTACTTTTCGTCCCTTTCGTGCAGACAAGGCCCAACGCCAGCAGCCCACCACAAAAGCGGATCAGTCCAAGGGTGTTTGGAAGCCAGGTTAGTCTTGGAACAAGTCTAAGCTGAACAAGAAGCCAGCCGAAACAAAGTCGGCATGAAGGGGCGGCCCCCGACCGGTCCCCGGACTAAGTACGGGGCAGATTATCTCTCTTCTCAGAGGCCTGGTTGCAGGATGTTCAGGACCCTTGGGTTCTGGAGGTTGTCACCCAAGGATACAGGATAAGGTTCAGAACTCATCCTCACAGGGGCATATTCCTCCTGTCAAATCTGTCTTCCAGACCAGAAAAGACAGAAGCCTTTCTAGAAAGTGTGAGGGATCTCTCTTCTCTTGGAGTTATTGCACCAGTACCCCCAGCAGAAAGGGGTCTAGGGTACTATTCAAACCTTTTCATGGTCCCAAAGAAGGAGGACACATTCCGCCCAATTCTAGACCTAAAATGTTTAAACAAGTTTCTGTCTGTTCCATTGTTCAAAATGGAAACGATTAGCCCCTAGTTCAAGAGGGTCCGTTCATGATGACAATAGACTTGAAGGATGCCTACCTTCATGTGCCAATCCACAGGGATCACTTCAGGATCCTGAGATTTGCATTTCTGGACCAACATTTCCAGTTTGTGGCCCTTCCCTTTGGTCTGGCGACGGCCCCAAGAGTCTTCACAAAGGTTCTGGGGGCGCTGCTTGCAGTAGCCAGATCCAGAGGCATTGCTGTGGCGCCCTATCTGGATGATATCCTAGTCCAGGCGCCATCGTTCAGTCTCGCAGAGGATCACTAGAGGGCCCTTCTTCTTTTACTCCAATCTCACGGTTGGAAGATAAACTCAGGAAAGAGCTCACTGATTTCCAGCAAACGGGTGGAGTTCCTGGGAATGATAATAGATTCTATATCCATGAGGATATTTTTCGCAGATCAGCAAAGCAGGAAGATTGTGTCCGCCTGTCTTGCCCTTCAGTCCTACTCCAGTTCCTCTGTGGCGCAGAGTATGGAGGTGATCAGGTTCATGGTATCCAGCATCGATGTCATTCCATTCGCCAGGTTCCATCTCAGACCTCTTCAGTTGTGCATGTTGAGACAGTGGAATGGTGATCATACAGACCTATCCCAACAGATTTCTCTGGACGATCGGACAATGGACTCCCTCTCTTGGTGGATTCATCCGGAACAACTGTCCCAAGGAACATCCTTCCTGAGAACATCCTGGGAGATTGTGAACACGGACGCGAGTCTGGCAGGATGGGGAGCTGTTTGGGGTGCCAGGATGGCACAGGGAAAATGGTCTTGAGAGGAGTCTCTCCTCCCGATCAATATTCTGGAACTTCGAGCGATCTACAATGCTCTGAAGGCATGGCCTCTTCTGGGGTCATTCAGCTTCATCAGATTCCGGACAGACAACATTACCTCGGTGGCTTACATCAACCATCAGCGGGGGACGAGAAGCTCCCTAGCGATGAGGAAGGTTTCTCGTAAATTTGAATGGGCAGAGTCCTAAGGCTGCTCGCTCTCAGCAATCCACATTCCGGGTGTGGACAACTGGGAAGCGGATTTTCTCAGCAGACAATCCTTCCATCCAGGGGAATGGTCTCTCCACCCGAGGAGTTTGCGGAGATTTGTCACGAATCGGGCACTCTGGAGATAGATCTCATGGCGTCCAGACTCAATTGCAAGCTGCCCAGATATGAGTCGCGGTCTAGGGATCCCCAGGCAGAGCTGATAGATGCCTTGGCGGTACCTTGGGGGTTAAACCTAGTTTAAATTTTTCCACCGTTGCCACTTCTACCTTGTGTAGAGGCCCGCATCAAGCAGGAGCAAGCTTTGGCTATTCTGATTGCTCCATCGTGGCTGCGGAGGACGTGGTTCGCGGATCTGGTGGGGATGTCATCATCTCCTCCATGGAGGTTACCCTGTCACAGGGATCTGTTGGTACAGGGTCCCTTTCAACATCAAAATCTAGATTCTCTGAGGCTGACTGCATGGAGATTGAACGCTTAGTCTTGGCCAAGAGAGGGTTTTCTGAGAGAGTGATTGTTACTCTCGTTCAGGCCAGGAAGCCGGTCACTGGTCGCATCTATCATAAGGTGTGGAGGACTTACTTGTCCTGGTGTGAGAAGCAGGGATATCCTTTGCACAAGGTTAAGGTATCCAGAATTCTGTCTTTTTTCCAGGATGGACTGGAGAAGGGGCTTGCCGCCAGTTCTTTGAAGGGACAGATTTCGGCACTATCTGTTCTGTTACACAAGAGGCTCGCTGAGCTTCCTGATATTCAGTCTTTTGTTCAGGCTGTGTCTAGAATCAGGCCTGTTTTTAGACAGTCTGCTCCTCCTTGGAGCTTGAACTTGGTTCTGAAGGTGTTGCAGAGGGTGCCGTTTAAATCTATGCACTCTGTGAACATTAAGATTCTTTCTTGGAAGGTTCTTTTTCTGTTGGCTATTGCATCGGCACACAGAGTATCTGAGCTGGCAGCCTTGCAATGTGAACCTCCTTATCTGTTTTTTTCATGCTGATAAGGCTGTTCTTCGCACTGGTTTGGGATTTCTTCCCAAGGTTGTGTCTAACCGTAACATCAATCAGGAAATAGTTGTTCCTTCCTTGTGTCCTAACCCCCCTTCTCCTAAGGAGAGGTTACTTCATAATTTGGATGTGGTTTGAGCTTTGAAGTTCTTTTTCAGGCTATGAAGGATTTCAGACAGACTACATCTCTTTTTGTGGGGTATTCAGGGAAGCGCAAGGGGCAGAAAGCCTCTGCAACTTCTTTGTCCTTTTGGTTGAGGAGCATGATTCGCTTGGCCTACGAGACAGCGGGACATTCTACTAGAGCTGTGGCTTCTTCGTGGGCCTTCAAGAATGAGGCTTCTATGGAGCAGATTTGTAAGGCGGCTACCTGGTCATCCTTACATACCTTTACAAAATTTTACAAATTTGACGTTTTTGCTTCGGTGGAAGCAGTTTTTGGGAGTAAAGTTTTACAGGCTGTGGTGCCCTCGAATTAGGGTCCGCATTTTTTGCCCTCTCGTTTTCATTAAGGGTCCTCTAGAGCTTGGATATTTGTTCCCACAAGTAATGAATGAAGCCGTGGACTCTCCTCCCCTTTAGATGGAAAATATATATTAAGCTTACCTGATAATTTCATTTCCATCATGGGGAGGAGAGTCCACGGCTCCCACCCGTTGCTCCGGTGGGCAGACCTAAATTTAGTTTGTTCTTCTGGCACCATTTATACCCTGATATTTCTCCTACTGTTTCTTGTTCCCTCGGCAAAATGACTGGGGAATGAGGGAAGTGGGGGAGGTATTTAAGCCTTTGGCTGGGGTGTCTTTGCCTCCTCCTGGTGGCCAGGTTCTTATTTCCCACAAGTAATGAATGAAGCCATGGACTCTCCTCCACACGATGGAAATGAAATTATTAGGTAAGCATAATTTATATTTTTTTTGCTCTCTCTCCCCCCCTCTCTTTTGTGCTCTCTCTTTCTCCCCCCCTCTTTTGTGCTCTTTCTCCCCCCTCTCTTTTGTGCTCTTTCTCCATCCCCTCTTTTGTGCTCTTTCTCCCCCCTCTCTCTTTTGTGCTCTTTCTCCCCCCCTCTTTTGTGCTCTTTCTCCCCCCTCTCTTTTGTGCTCTTACTCCCCCCTCTCTTTTGTGCTCTTTCTCCCCCCTCTCTTTTGTGCTCTTTCTCCCCCCTCTCTCTTTTGTGCTCTTTCTCCCCCCTCTCTCTTTTGTGCTCTTTCTCCCCCTCTCTCTTTTGTGCTCTCTCTCCCCCTCTCTTTTGTGCTCTTTCTCCCCCCTCTCTTTTGTGCTCTCTCCTCCCCACTCTTTTGTGCTCTCTTTCCCCTCTTTTTTGTGATTTTTCTCCCCCTCTCTTTTGTGCTCTTTCTCCCCCTCTCTTTTGTGCTCTTTCTCCCCCCTCTCTTTTGTGCTCTTTCTCCCCTTTCTCGTTTGTGCTCTTTCTTCCCCCTCTTTTTCATGCTCTCTTCTCGCCTCTTTTGTGCTCTTTCGCCCCTCTCTTTTGTGCTCTTTCTCCCCCCCCTCTTTTGTGCTCTTTCTCCCCCCCTCTTTTGTGCTCTTTCTCCCCCCCTCTTTTGTGCTCTTTCTCCCCTCTCTTTTTTGCTCTTTCCCCCCTCTCTTTCTCCCCCCTCTCTTTTGTGCTCTTTCTCCATCCCCTATTTTGTGCTCTTTCTCCCCCCTCTCGTTTGTGCTCTTTCTCCCCCCTCTCTTTTGTGCTCTCTCCTCCCCCCTCTTTTGTGCTCTCTCCCCCCCCCCCTCTTTTGTGTTCTTTCTCCCCTTCTCTTTTGTGCTCTCTCCTCCCCTCTCTTTTGTGCTCTTTCTTCCCCCTCTCTTTTGTGCTCTTTCTCCATCCCCTCTTTTGTGCTCTTTCTCCCCCCTCTCTTTTGTGCTCTTTCTCCCCCCTCTCTTTTGTGCTCTTTCTCCATCCCCTCTTTTGTGCTCTTTCTCCCCCCTCTCTTTTGTGCTCTTTCTCCCCCCTCTCTTTTGTGCTCTTTCTCCCCCCTCTCTTTTGTGCTCTTTCTCCCCCCTCTCTTTTGTGCTCTTTCTCCTCCCTCTCTTTTGTGCTTTTTCTCCCCCGTCTCTTTTGTGCTCTCTCTCCCCCTCTCTTTTGTGTTCTTTCTCCCCCCCCCCCTCTTTTGTGCCCTCTCTCCCCCTCTATTTTGTGTTCTTTCTCCCCCTCTCTTTTGTGCTCTCTCTCCCCCTCTCTTTTGTGCTCTCTCTCCCCCCTCTCTTTTGTGCTCTCTCTCCCCCCCTCTCTTTTGTGCTCTTTCTCCCCCCTCTCTTTTGTGCTCTTTCTCCCCCCTCTTTTTCATGCTCTCTTCTCCCCTCTTTTGTGCTCTTTCTCCCCCTCTCTTTTTTGTGCTCTTTCTCCCCCTCTCTTTTTTGTGCTCTTTCTCCCCCTCTCTTTTTTGCTCTTTCTCCCCCCTCTTTTGTGCTCTTTCTTCATCCCCTCTTTTGTGCTTTCTCCCTTCTCTCTTTTGTGCTCTTTCTCCCCCTTCTCTTTTGTGCTCTCTCCCTCTCTCTTTTGTGCTCTTTCTCCCCCCCTCTCTTTTGTGCTCTTTCTCCCCCCTCTTTTTTCATGCTCTCTTCTCCCCTCTTTTGTGCTCTTTCTCCCCCCTCTCTTTTGTACTCTTTCTCCCCCCTCTCTTTTGTACTCTTTCTCCTCCCCCTCTTTTGTGCTCTTTCTCCCCCCCCTCTTTTGTGCTCTTTCTCTCCCCCTCTTTTGTGCTCTTTCACCCCCCCTCTCTTTTGTGCTCTTTCACCCCCCTCTCTTTTGTGCTCTTTCTCCCCCCTCTCTTTTGTGCTCTTTCTCCACCCTCTCTTTTGTGCTCTTTCTCCCCCCTCTCTTCTGTGCTCTTTCTTCCCCCTCTTTTTCATGCTCTCTCCCCCCCCCTCTTTTTTGCTCTCTCTCCCCTCTCTGTTTTGCTCTCTCTCCCCCCTCTCTTTCTCCCCCCTCTCATTTGTGCTCTTTCTCTCCCCTCTCTTTTGTGCTCTTTCTCCATCCCCTATTTTGTGCTCTTTCCCCCCTCTCATTTGTGCTATTTCTCCCCCCTCTCTTTTGTGCTCTCTCTCCCCTCCTCTTTTGTGTTCTTTCTCCCCTCCTCTTTTGTGTTCTTTCTCCCCCCTCTCTTTTGTGCTCTCTCATTCCCACTCTTTTGTGCTCTCTCTCCCCCCTCTCTTTTGTGCTTTTTCTCCCCCCTCTATTTTGTGCTCTTTCTCCCCTCTCTCTTTTGTGCTCTTTCTCCCCCCTCTCTTTTGTGCTCTTTCTCCCCCCTCTCTTTTGTGCTCTCTCCTCCCCCTCTTTTGTGCCCTCTCCTCCCCCTCTTTTGTGCCCTCTCTCCCCCCCTCTTTTGTGTTCTTTCTCCCCCCTCTCTTTTGTGATCTCTCCCCCCTCTCTTTTGTGATCTCTCCTCCCCACTCTTTTGTGCTCTCTCCTCCCCACTCTTTTGTGCTCTCTCTCCCCCTCTTTTTTGTGCTCTTTCTCCCCCCTCATTTTCATGCTCTCTTCTCCCCTCTTTTGTGTTCTTTCTCCCCCTTCTTTTTTTTGCTCTTTCTTTCCCCTCTTTTTTGTGCTCTCTCCCCCTCTCTTTTTTGCGCTCTTTCTCCCCCTCTCTTTTTTGTGCTCTTTCTCCCCCTCTTTTGTGTGCTCTTTCTCCCCCTTCTCTCTTGTGCTCTTTCTCCCCCTCTTTTGTGTGCTCTTTCTCCCCCTTCTCTTTTGTGTGCTCTTTCTCCCCCTTCTCTTTTGTGCTCTTTCTCCCCCTCTCTTTTTTGCTCTTTCTCCCCCCTCTTTTGTGCTCTTTCTTCATCCCCTCTTTTGTGCTCTTTCTCCCTTCTCTCTTTTGTGCTCTTTCTCCTCCCCCTCTTTTTTGTGCTCTTTCTCCTCCCCCTCTTTTGTGCTCTTTCTCCCTCCCTCTTTTGTGCTCTTTCTCCCCCCCCCCTCTTTTGTGCTCTTCCCCCCCCTCTTGTGCTCTTCCCCCCCCCCTCTTTTGTGCTCTTTCTCCCAAGCTTTTTTTTAGCTCTTTCTCCCCCCCCTCTTTTGTGCTCTTCTCCCCCCCCTCTTTTGTGCTCTTCCCCCCTCTCTTTTGTGCTCTTTCCCCCCCTCTCTTTTGTGCTCTTTCTCCCCTCTCTTTTGTGCTCTTTCTCACCGCTCTTTTGTGCTCTTTCTTCCCCCTCTCTTTTGTGCTCTTTCTTCCCCCTCTTTTTCATGCTCTCTTCTCCCCTCTTTTGTGCTCTTTCTCCCCTCTCTTTTGTGCTCTTTCCCCCCCCCTTTTGTGCTCTCTCTCCCCCCTCTCTTTCTCCCCCTCTCTTTTGTGCTCTTTCTCCATCCCCTATTTTGTGCTCTTTCTCCCCCCTATCATTTGTGCTCTTTCTCCCCCCTCTCGTTTGTGCTCTCTCCTCCCCCCTCTTTTGTGCTCTCTCTCCCCCACTCTTTTGTGTTCTTTCTCCCCCCTCTCTTTTGTGCTCTCTCCTCCCCTCTCTTTTGTGCTCTTTCTCCCCTCTCTTTTGTGCTCTCTCCTCCCCTCTCTTTTGTGCTCTTCCCCCCTCTCTTTTGTGCTCTTTCCCCCCCTCTCTTTTGTGCTCTTTCTCCCCTCTCTTTTGTGCTCTTTCTCACCGCTCTTTTGTGCTCTTTCTTCCCCCTCTCTTTTGTGCTCTTTCTTCCCCCTCTTTTTCATGCTCTCTTCTCCCCTCTTTTGTGCTCTTTCTCCCCTCTCTTTTGTGCTCTTTCCCCCCCCCCTTTTGTGCTCTCTCTCCCCCCCTCTCTTTCTCCCCCTCTCTTTTGTGCTCTTTCTCCATCCCCTATTTTGTGCTCTTTCTCCCCCCTATCATTTGTGCTCTTTCTCCCCCCTCTCGTTTGTGCTCTCTCCTCCCCCCTCTTTTGTGCTCTCTCTCCCCCACTCTTTTGTGTTCTTTCTCCCCCCTCTCTTTTGTGCTCTCTCCTCCCCTCTCTTTTGTGCTCTTTCTCCCCTCTCTTTTGTGCTCTCTCCTCCCCTCTCTTTTGTGCTCTCTCCTCCCCTCTCTCTTTTGTGCTCTCTCCTCCCCTCTCTCTTTTGTGCTCTCTCCTCCCCCCTCTCTTTTGTGCTCTCTCCTCCCCCCTCTCTTTTGTGCTCTCTCCTCCCCCCCTCTCTTTTGTGCTCTCTCCTCCCCCCTCTCTTTTGTGCTCTTTCTACCCCCCTTTTTTGTGCTCTTTCTCCCCTCCCTCTTTTGTGCTCTCCCCCCCCCCCTCTCTTTTGTGCTCTTTCCCCCATCTCTTTTGTGCTCTTTTTCCCCCCTCTCTTTTGTGCTCTTTCTTTCCCCTCTTTTTCATGCTCTCTTCTCCCCTCTTTTGTGCTCTTTCTCCCTCTCTTTTGTGCTCTTTCTCCCCCCCCTTTTGTGCTCTCTCTCCCCTCTCTGTTTTGCTCTCTCTCCCCCCTCTCTTTCTCCCCCCTCTCTTTTGTGCTCTTTCTCCATCCCCTATTTTGTGCTCTTTCTCCCCCCCTCTCATTTGTGCTCTTTCTCCCCCCTCTCTTTTGTGCTCTCTCCTCCCCCCTCTTTTGTGCTCTCTCTCCCCCCCTCTTTTGTGTTCTTTCTCCCCTCTCTTTAGTGCTCTTTCTCCCCTCTCTTTTGTGCTCTTTCTCCCCCCTCTCTTTTGTGCTCTTTCTCCCCCCTCTCTTTTGTGCTCTTTGTCCCCCCTCTCTTTTGTGCTCTTTCTCCCCCCTCTCTTTTGTGCTCTTTCTCCCCCCTCTCTTTTGTGCTCTTTCTCCCCCCTCTCTTTTGTGCTCTTTCTCCCCTCTCTTTAGTGCTCTTTCTCCCCCCTCTCTTTTGTGCTCTTTCTTCCCCCTCTCTTTTGTGCTCTTTCTCCCCCCCCTCTTTTTCATGCTCTCTTCTCCCCTCTTTTGTGCTCTTTCTCCCCCCCTCTCTTTTGTGCTCTTTCTCCCCCCCTCTCTTTTGTGCTCTTTCTCCCGCCCTCTCTTTTGTGCTCTTTCTCCCCCCTCTCTTTTGTGCTCTTTCTCCCCCCTCTATTTTGTGCTCTTTCTCCCCCCTCTATTTTGTGCTCATTCTCCCCCCTCTATTTTGTGCTCGTTCTCCCCCCTCTATTTTGTGCTCTTTCTCCCCTCTCTTTTGTGCTCTCTTCCCCCACTCTTTTTTGTGCTCTTCCCCCCCCTATTTTTGTGCTCTTTCTCCCCCCCCTCTCTTTTGTGCTCTTTCCCCCCCCCCCTCTTTTGTACTCTTTTTTCCCCTCTCTTTTGTGCTCTTTTTCCCCCTCTCTTTTGTGCTCTTTCTCCCCCCTTTCTTTTCTGCTCTTTCTCCCCCCTCTCTTTTCTGCTCTTTCTGCCCCCTCTTTTGCTCTCTCGTCCCTTTCTTTTGCTCTGTCTCCCGCCTCTTTTGCGCACTCTCTCTACAGACCACGCCCCGTCATGCCCCCATCACGCCCCTCCCCCACCCATCATGCCCGCCCACTCCCTCCGGACAGCAGATCAGGTTAGTTTGTGTAAGGCCTTTTATATTATAGGATATATATATAGTTATATTTATATAGATATATATTACCAAACATCAGATATATCTAGAAATATGTATTTAAGAATAAATGGAACATATTCTGCTATATGAAGAACATTGGAATGTGAAATAGTCATATTTCATGTTGGGTTTGTGCGCAAGTAAGGTGTTCATTTTTCCCCCCACTATGCTTGCTCCATTGACTTCTATGGGGAAATACATTAATGCGGTTGTGATATTATAACTGGCTTTTTGTGTGTTTGGGGTCAGCACTCATGCCAAATCTTTTTACTTTCAACTTGTAATACATGCGCTTCCTGACACACGCAAAACGCTTACTTCTAGCGCAGTTAACGCACAAGTGGGAATCATAAATAGCGATCCACTCATAATCTAGACCTTAGTCTACCTTAATACATTAAACATCTTTTTGCAAATCTGAAAATTCTATTTCTCATTTAAGGCACAGTAAGAGTAAAGACATTAAGGGCTAGATTGCAAGAGGCACACTAACTGTAGCACGTAAGCGACATAAGGTATTTCTAAGGCTTTTTGTGTGCAACAGAAATAGCGCGTGTATTACGAGTTGCAAACTCAAGCACAATTTGAATGCAAGGTACCCCTTTTATATGAGGCTACCCTTGCATTCCTATTGGCTGACAAATTCAAATCAGCCGAAAGGATGAGAGCTGCTTACATCCTATTGGCTGATCAAATCAAAGGTTTATTTAGTTTATTTAGTGTTGGCGATGGGTTTGGTGGTGGTTTAAAGGTTAATAGGTTTATTTAGTGTTGGCGATGTGGGCGGGATGGCGGATTAGGGGTTAATACATTTTATCAGTGATTGCGATGTGGGGGACGGCGGTTTAGGAGTTATTAGCTTTATTTAGTTTTAGCGATGTGGGGGGACAGCGGTTTAGAGGTTAATAGGTTTATTTAGTGTTGGCGATGGGGGGGCGACGGTTTAGAGGTTGCTAGGTTTATTTATTAGTTGTGATGTGGGCTGATTAAGGTTTAATAGTGTAGTTTATGGGTGAAAGCAAATCCGAATAACGAATGGTCCGAAATAAGAATGGACCCAATAAGGAATTGATCCGAAACACGAATGGATCCGAAAAATGATTTAACTTAACATAACAAAAATTACGAAACTAAATTATTTATTTAATGAATGAACAGAAAATAAATTTTCTTGGTGTGCACATGTCTAGTTAGCTCTACACTAAAGCTAAAATTAACCTTACAAGCTACTTGATTAACCCCTTCACTGCCGGGAATAATAGAAGTGTGGTGCGCAGTTACAAAGCCATACATGTCTGCTATTTCTGAACAAAGGGGATCCAGAGAAGCCTTTACAACCATTTGTGCCATGATTGCACAAGCAATATGTAAACAATTCAGTGAGAAACCCAAAGATTGTGAAAAAGTTAACACATTTTTTTATATGATCGCATTTGGCGGTGAAATGGTGGCATGAAATATAACAAAATAGGCCTATATAAATACCTTGGGTTATCTACTTAAAAATATATATATATAATTTTGACAGGTCAGTAGAAAAAAACAAAGCTATTTCTGATTAAATGGAGTGATAGTAAAAATGCTACAAATTCTCCAGTATTTTAAGCAAGCTCTTCTCTGAAAGTGCCGTTAGCGAAAGGGTTATACCTATATATCAATTTATATATATAGTGAGAGAGAGGTATAGACATGTATTTTAAATTAACACTATCATATATATATATATATATATATATATATATATATATATATAAAATAAAAAAGCACTAAAAATAATACTGTACTATAAGAAAGGGGTAACTTTTAAACCAGCACTAACTCATAAAATAAAAATATAACCAAATAGAGAGACTTGACTCATTGGAATAGAAGGGAAACAGCATACATTTGTATACACATATTGTTTATTACTATTTAGCACAAATAACGTAATCGAAAATTAGTAAAGGCTCCAAAAAACAACATTTATCTCTCCCCAAACTAATTTCCACAACAACGTATGGATCAGATACCCCTGTCCTGCAAATTTCTGGTGTCCATTTGTGGGGGGAGGTTGTCATGTCATGCAAAAGCACATTTGATCAAAAAGCAAGCTCCCCAAAGTTAAAGGATGGTTAGTATCTTAGTCAGTTTCGCTGAGACAAGTCCCTTATTAAAGCCATGCAAAAAGCTTTATGGATAAAATACCCCTGTCCTGCAAAAGCTTTTTGCATGGCTTTAATAAGGGACTGGTCTCAGCGAAACTGACTAAGATACTAACCATCCTTTAACTTTGGGGACCTTGCTTTTTTTATCAAATGTGCTTTTGCATGACATGAAAACCTCCCCCCACAAATGGACATCAGAAATTTGCAGGACAGGGGTATGTGATCCATACGTTTTTGTGGAAATTAGTTTGGGGAAATATAAATGTTGTTTTTGTTTGGAGCCTTTACTAATTTTCGATCACGTTATTTGTGCTAAATAGTAATAAACAATATGTGTATACAAATGTATGCTGTTTCCCTTATATTCCAATGAGTCAAATCTCTGTATTTGGTTATATTTTTATTTTATGAGTTAGTGCTGGTTTAAAGGTTACCCTTTCTCATTATTTTCCTTTTTGATAATTACCTTGGGTGGTTTAATATGTTTTTTTTTTTTTAATAATCTTTTTATTGAGGTTTTTTGTACAATACAAAAAATAATATAAGACCATTCTCTATCAATATAAACGTCCAGGTTGTTTCCAGACTCAAAAGTACAAAAAAACAACAAAAAAACCCCATAAAAAAACACAACAACAAAATAAAAACCAAAATGTAGTCATCAAAACAATGTCTTGCTTCGAGGTTAACCGTATGAAAATATTAACTAGTACACTAATTTCATACTTTGGAACACATTCGATGACAACAATAATCAAATGTCAACAATAGGGTCTAACAAACATGAATAAAACCTCATTTTTCTGGGGAATAATAGCATTGGGGTAACTACTACTCTGGTCACTCTTGGACCAGCTGACTCGATAAAATGAGGGGATTTGGTAGTTACATGAAGGCCACTCTTGGGCCATTTGATTAACATTATACAGTGATACAAAAACTCATCAATAATGACTATATGTGAGGCATATGGCTATCTAAATACTCTAGATTTAAAGGGAAACTTCAGGGCAACGTGTTTACTTCCATAACCAGAGTGAAACAGGATAACTCCCAAAATGTGTTAAGCCACTCTTGGGCCTAGATGGAGATATTGAACTTGGGGGAGGGACCTAGGTGTTATAAACGGACACTTATGGACCTTTAATAAAGCTGTTACCTGGTAACAAGTGTTCAGTGAGGATAAGAGAAAAGCGACCAAAGAATAGGAACAAAATTAAAAAAAAGAACATGCAGACATTAGGCATATCATAACAGGGGATGTGCCTCATTTAAGATCAATATAATAAAAATGATGGAACAGTCTATTGGACTTAGCCACTGCTTGGAAGCCCCCCATCAAATGACATAAATATGTAAGATAAGAGAAACCTGACTAGAAACAATGTGAGTAACTGCACCATTGGTGGATGGGGAAATTTGTGAAAGCCCTGGCCTTAACACTCTACAGGTGGAGCTTCTGAATTAGGGGGTAGATAATAGATGGTTCTTACAGGGAAAAAAAGCTGCTGAATTAAATTAACCCTTGGGAAGACTGTTGTTACCACCTCAGCTGGTGAGCCCTCTGATAATAAAAAAGAAAATAAATAAATAAAAAGGGGGCCGCTCCTCCTTCCCAGCCAAGAGATCCATAGTAAACAGTTTGCACATACTGCCAATTTATTACTCAATGGTGAAAAGTAGGAGGTGAAGATAGTATCTGCATGGTGACATGTCATCAGTTTGCAGAGCAGCCCTACCCAGGCAATAACTTAGTAGTATAATTTACAAGTTAACATTCTCTAAGGTTTACTTGCCAGTATAACTGAGTATCAAATAGGAGACACCTCTCCAGCTAGGTTGTTCATAATCCTTATGTACTGGCATAGCAAATGCATTTTATCTTACATTAAAATATTTATGAAACATCTTCACCTGTCTCTGCTAATATTCAAAAGAGAACGTTCACACACATACTTAGACCCTAGTATATTGTCCCAGTGGTAGTAGAAGTTGTGTATGTGCATCTGCAATGTTAACATTAGTGACAAGCACGCAGGTATATAGTATGTGGGGTCACAGCGAGGGATAGAAATGCAACTATATATGAGCACTATAACGGCCAGTCAGACTAGAGGTCATAATCTATAGTGTATCAAACCAGAGTTGGTCGTTAGATGAGACCTCTTGTCCCAGCTCAGAGTTGATGTCTCTATCCAATACCAGACTTGTTTTTGGGCCTCCGGAGTCCTTGATGCCTGCCTTCAAACCCTGTTGGTGCCGTGACTTTCTCAAAGTCCGTTCTTAGGTTTGCAGAGGTTTGCAAAAGGAAATGGAGCCCTTGACGGTCTGTAATTGAGCCATACCCTAGCGCCTTCCCAGGTAGGCATGGCTCCGGCTGTGTGTTTGATCCATCAGGCTCCGTGCTTGATAGCTCCCTGAGATGGCTCCCCACAAGCACGCCTAGGATGTCCTCCTTAAATTGTCCTGGTACAATCAGTCGGGGACAACCCTCTGATCCTCTCCGTTGTCGGGAAGAGTGACTAGCCCCAAAGGTCTGCCTGTGTGAGGGCAACTGCAGCGGGGCCACCTCTTTAAGCGCACATTGCGCAGGACTCACAGAAGCGACCTGGACAGTGAGCTGCTTCATCGCAGCATCTGGATCAGAGGTAGGATTGCCGCCATTATTGCGGTCATTAGGTAGCACATTCTTCTTTGCTTCTGCAGTGGCCTCCTTAATTGGGCTAAGTAGGTTTGCTGCCTGCGGTTGCCCCGCAATTTTCTTACAGCTGCGGGAGACAGAGAGAAAGGCCTGCTCGATGGTATTACAGAGCTGAAGTCTATGCTCCTCCATTATTAATGCCAGTTCAGCCAAACATATCTGCGTGGTCGCCATTGCTGGAAGTGTCGGGTTAGATTGTCCGTTTACGTATAACTGCTTAACTGATCTATTCGATCCCTGGTGGGTGTAATAAGTCGCGCAACCGTGGTGCAGCGATTTGTGGGGACAGAGGAGGCTTCTGAAATAGGGGAAGACCTCGAAAAGTAAAGTCCGGTACTGAGGGCTTAGGAGCCACGCTGTGATCCAGAACCCCTATCCCATGGGTCAGAGCGCCTACAGTTTAGCCTCTCCACCTTGCTAGATACCCTGAAGTCAAGTTTTCAGTCCAAATTGAGGAAAAGGGGGAGAAGGTCTCAGGAGCTGAAGCTCAGTGCGACCGATAAGATGGCCGCTGCCCGGAAGTCCCCGGTTTAATATGTTTTAATCACCTGCACTCGTAGCATATTAATTCCTGGCATAGCTGATGTTTATATATATATATATATATATATATATATATATATATATATATAATACTTTAATATATATATATTCTATAGATTATTTAGAAAATGTTACAGTTTGTAAGATATATGTACAGAAATATGATATTATTCTGTATGTGAAGAACGTTGGAATGTAAAATATTAATAATTAATGTTGGGTTTAGCGCACTTGGATAAACATGCAATTATGGGTGTTAGTTCCCCCCCCCCCCAGTTTTTGCACTATGGGAAAATATGTTAATGCAGTCGCAATATTCTAAGCCGATGCACGTCTAGCGATGTTAACGCGCGAGCAGGAGCGCTAAATAGAGCTACACTCATTATCTAGCCCTAAGCTGTCAGATACATCACAATTAGTAACTAAATAAGAGTACAATATTTACAAAATAAGAGCACAAGATTACAATATTAACTAAAGAGTACAAAAGTACATTATTAACTAAATAAGAGTACAAGAGTCCATTACTAACTAAGGGCTAGATTACAAGAGAGACGCAATCTTAACTTGTGCCCGCAAAGGGGCAAATCTGCCCGTTTACTGTTGCACATTATATAACCAGCCATTACTAGTGGTTGGTTAATATGACCGCGAGCTTGCATTTTCACTTTGTACTAAGCGCAATTAACCAGAGGTTAGGCCTCTGGTTAAAAATAAAAAGTTGCCCCAATTGCCCCCCCCCAAAAAAAAAGGACAGTACATTAACATGAAATATAAATATGAGCATTTTGAGGATGGGGCATGTTAGAAAAAAAACAGCACCTTAAGTGCCTTTACATAGAGGTCAATGGGGGACTGTGTTTTCTCTAACATATATATATATGTATATGTGTCACAGTTCCCACTGTTCCATGCAGACAGCCAGGCGTGGTCGCCCCTTTGGGGACAAGCGAGGGACTTGAACCTGGGTCCTCTCTTATCCTAGGCTTGTTCTCTTGCCTCTAAGCAACGGCTGCTTCTCTCTATTTGTGTGTGTATGTAAGCCTTTCATTACCTTTTTTTAACCTGCCTGCTGCACTGGGGCTGGACTCTAGATATTGCTTTGCCTGGATCACCTGTGCTCATTTACAACCTGTCAGTCAGTCTTACCTGGGACTTAATACCAATTAGCAGCTCATTATCTGGCTATATAACCCTGCCTTTTCCTGTGCTCAGTGTCAGTTCTTTATTTCATGTTTCCTGTTTCTAGTTTAGGTGTCTTTGTTCCTGAATCCCCAAGAATGGCTTGTGACCCCAGCTCTGTTCATCGTTTACCTGCACCTCTGGCTCCCCAAGAAAGAGCCAGAAGGAGGAGCCATGGAGGCCTACTTATCAAGCCGTCAACTTACTTGCATTCGACGGCACCAATACGCTCACCTAACATCGCGGCCCCGGACCTGAATATGCTCTCCATATTTAACAAAAAAGCTGTCAAAAAGCCGCGCACCAAGTACGGGGCGATGAGCAGCGGACTGATGTTAACTAACAGTCATCGATCTCGCTGCTATTTGGCTTTTTCACAGCTTTAATTGTATCCTGTCACTAAACGCCGCCACTATACTAAAATGTTTAACCCCTATCCCGCCGCTCCCGGACCCCGCCGCAACTAAAGTTATTAACCCCTAAACCTCCACTCCCGTAGCCCACCGCAACTCTAATAAATGTATTAACCCCTATCCCGCTGCTCCCGGACCCCACTGCAGCTAACTAAATGTATTAACCCCTAAACCTCTGGCCTCCCACATCACTACCACTTACTAATCCTATTAACCCCTAAACTGCCAGCCCCCCACATCGCCATAATCTAAATTAACCTATTAACCCCTAAACCTAACAACCCGCTAACTTTATATTAAATATTAAGTCATCACTATCTTATAATAAATTTAAACTTACCTTTAGATTTAAATTAAACTATATTAAACTAATAATTAACCTACCCTAACTGTTATACTAAAATTACATTAAACTATATTAAACTATTAATTAACCTAACCTAACTATTATACTAAAATTACATTAAACTATATTAAACTAATAATTAATCTACCCTAACTGTTATACTAAAATTACATTAAACTACAAATTAAATTAACTATATTATAT
The DNA here is from genome assembly GCF_027579735.1 of Bombina bombina. Taxonomy (NCBI): domain Eukaryota; kingdom Metazoa; phylum Chordata; class Amphibia; order Anura; family Bombinatoridae; genus Bombina; species Bombina bombina. The sequence goes on from NC_069508.1 coordinate 151,119,411, forward strand.
ATTTAAACACCTAACCCTACTCAAATAATTTAAATCTACAATTAAAAATTACAAAGTTACAAAAAACTAACAACTAAGTTACAAAAAATAACAAACACTAGTTACAAAAAAAATAAACAATAAGTTACACAAAATAAAAAATAAATTATCAAATATTTAAACTAATTACGCCTAATCTAAGAGCCCTATGAAAATAAAAAATATGGCGTCCCTTAGATTACGATTGGTTGATAGAATTCTATCAGCCAATCGGAATTAAGGTTGAAAAAAATCCTATTGGCTGTTGCAATCAGCCAATAGGATTGAGCTAGGATTGGCTGATTGGAATAGCCAATAGAATGCGAGCTCAATCCTATTGGCTGATTGGATCAGCCAATAAGGTTGAAAAAATCCTATTGGCTGTTGCAATCAGCCAATAGGATTGAGCTTTCATCCTAATTCTGATTGGCTGATAGAATTCTATCAGCCAATCGGAATCTAAGGGACATAACTTGGATGACGTCAATTAAAAGGAACATTCATTCCAAAGAAGACGTTGTAAGAAGAGGATGCTCCACGTCGGATGTCTTGAAGATGGAGCCGCTCTGTGCCGGATGGATGAAGATAGAAGATGGGTGAAGACTTCTGTGGGCTTGGATGAAGACTTTGGCCGCTTGGATAAAGACTTCTGCCGGCTTCGATGAGGACTTCTGCCGCTTCGTTGAGGGTGAATGACGGCTCTTCAGAAACTGTAAGTGGATCTTCGGGGGTTAGTGTTAGGATTTTTTTAAGGGTTTATTGGCTGGGTTTTATTTTTAGATTAGGGTTTGGGCTTTTGAAAAATACCTAAATGGCCTTTTAAGGGCAATGCCCATACAAATGCCCTTTTCAGGGCAATTGGGAGCTTAGGTGTTTTTAGTTAGGTTTTTATTTGGGGGGGTTGGTTGTGTGGGTGGTGGGCTTTACTGTTGGGGGAGTATTTGTATTTTTTATTTACAGGTAAAAGAGCCGATTTCTTTGGGGCAATGCCCCGCAAAAGGCACTTTTAAGGGCCATTGGTAGTTTATTGTAGGTTAATATAGTTTAATGTAATTTTAGTATAATAGTTAGGGTAGGTTAATTAATAGTTTAATATAGTTTAATGTAATTTTAGTATAACAGTTAGGGTAGATTAATTATTAGTTTAATATAGTTTAATGTAATTTTAGTATAATAGTTAGGGTAGGTTAATTAATAGTTTAATATAGTTTAATGTAATTTTAGTATAATAGGATAGGTTAATTACTAGTTTAATATAGTTTAATTTAAATCTAAAGGTAAGGTTAAATGTATTATAAGATAGGGATGAATTAATATTTATATTCAAAAGGTTTTATTGAGTTTTATCTGTATACATACAGCTTTGAATCATGAAACGACGTTACAAACATATAAACATATTAACTTACAACTTTACAAGAGTCAGCTCTTCGAGCTGGGTTTCACTGAAAGTCTTCTTACCTATAGCAAAAATCAAAAGGTTTACAGTTTCACACTGCAGTGTCTCCTATCCTGTAAAATATAGTGACCTTTAACCTGAGTGTCCTATGCCAGGGCCGGCGCGAGCTGTGTACCCCGTATTTGTGTATACCAGGACTTTGTCAAATCCCAATATAATTTGATATCTAAAAAGACCTCCTTTGTCTGAGTTTTAAAGTACCCATATTCCTCCAGTTGTAGGGTGTCTTCTACATGTCTCAGCCACTCACTAATTGTTGGTGGTACCGGATTTTCCATTTCCTAGCTATTAAGGATTTAGCTGAATTCAGGGCGAACTGTAACACCCTCTGCCTGAGCTGACAAATTTTATGGGGGAGAGCATTCACTAGTGCTATTTCAGGAACTAGAGTAAAAGTAGTGCCTAGCAAGTGCCGTAGAAAGAATTCTATCTCCTGCCATAGGGGTCTTATTATGGGACAGCTCCACCACATATGTAACATGGAACCTTTTTGTTTACACCCTCTCCAACACATATCAGACGAAAGTGGATATATACTTCTCAAACGTGAAGGAGTCAGATACCACTTAGACAGTACCTTGTAATTAAGCTCTAATATCCTCGTAGATGAGGAAGACTTTTTGATTAAAGAGTATATACAATTCCACTCTTTGTCGCTAAATTCCGTGTTAAGGTCCTGCTGCCATTTATATGTGTATGTCGGTCGTGCTGGGCTGCTGTCTGCCGTTAGGATGGATTTTGCTATTGAGAGCGTATGTCGTAGTGGACCTTGAGAGTTGCAGATATTCTCAAATCTCGTCAGGGGTCTCGACCAGTCAGATTTGTATTTAGATGTGTCTACTAAGTGTTGTAATTGCTTGTACTTTAACCAGTGTGCGAAGGCCCCATTCAGTATTTCGCATAGCTCCTGTCTTCCTTTCACCCTCTGCCCAACTAAAACAGAATGAATAGGCACAGTATACCCAATTTCCAGAGGTATCCTAGCTACCTCCCCGAATTCCATACCCCCCATGAGATGAGTGAATATTTAATGTAAAGTTAAGGGGTTGTTAGGTTTAGGAGTTAATAGGTTAATTTAGTTTATGGTGATGTGGGAGGCTGGCGGTTTAGGGGTTAAAATAGGTTTAGTAAGTGCTAGTGATGTGGGAGGCCAGGGGTTTAGGAGTTAATACATTTATTTAGTTGCGGTGGGATAGAGGTTAATAACATTATGTAGGTGGCGGCGGAGTTTGGGAGTGGCGGAATAGGGCTTAATAACTTTATGTAGGTGGCGGCGGTGTCGGGGCGGTGGATTAGAGGTTAATAAGTATAATGTAGGTGGCGGCATGGAGGGGCAGCAGATTAGGGGTTAATGACATTATGTAGGTGGCGGCGATGTCGGAACGGCAGATTAGATGTGTTTAGACTCGGGGTACATGTTAGGGTGTTTGTTAGGTGTAAACATAACTTTTATTCTCCCATAGGAATCAATGGGATATCGGGCAGCAGTGAACATGAGCTTTCACTGTTTTTAGACTCCCATCGATTCCTATGGCATCCGCCGCCTCCAGGGCGGAGGATTGAAAAGCAGGTACGCTGGGTCGGAATACTGGCGAGCGTACCTGTTAGATATTTGTTAACTAGCAAAAGTAGTAAGATAGTGCCAAATTTGTATTTGGAACATCTGTAGTGACATAAGCATCGATCTGTGTCGGATTGAGACCGGATCGTATGTTACGTCACAAATTTCTACTTTTGCCGGTATGTAGGCTTTGATAGATAAGAGGAATCAGGCCCTCCACAATTACACTGCGGAATTCCAGCGTATTTGCGGTTGACGGCTTGATAAATATCCCTCATGGCCTTTGCTTTTACTGCGAGGAAAGAGGGCACTTCATCTCCAATTGCCCTATTCACCCACCTCGGTCACCAGCTCTCCAAACAGGCCCTGTTTTTGTTCACCCTCTTTGTTCTATATGCAATTTTGTGAGGTGCCAAGGTTGCTGTCAGGACTGTCCATGTTCTGCTGTTCAGAAGAATCTACTAACCTCTGAAACTGTTATTTCTTGTAGACCTACGGAACCTGCTCTTGCTAGACCTGAAGTCCCTGAGACCCCAGTTATGCCTCTACCTCTTGCGTCTTCTCAACTTTCTGATGAATTGCCTAATCCTGAAACCATCATCACTTCTGTACTAGTAAGCACCAGCATTACATTCTGTCCTGACAAAATACTGCCACCTGACTGCACTTATGCCTCAAATGGTACTCTTGTTTGCAAGCAGGATCTTGTGATGTTCGAGAAAGCATTGCAAGCTGCGAGTATTTCGACAGCAACCAATACCAAAAAGAATAGGAAGAAGGCTGCCAATGCCACTAATTGGTACAGTGTTTCCCAGTAATGTAGATGATGACCAAATTTTAGGTCTGGATACCTATGCGACAGTCGCTATTTTGCCAGATGACATCATTGACATGTCCTATGATGAGGCTGACATCACCCCCAAACTCAAAGTGGTCTCTACCCAGCCTGTTCACTCCCAGGGGGCGATTTTAAGGGGAGGGAACTGTCACGGTTCCCACAGTTCCATGCAGACAGCCAGGCATGGTCGTCCCTTTGGGGACAAGCAAGGGACTTGAACCTTGTTCCTCTCTTATCCTAGGCTTGTTCTCTTGCCTCTAAGCAACTGCTGCTTCTCTTTTCCTGTGCTCAGTGTCAATTCTTTGTTTCATGTTTCCTGTTTCTAGTTTAGGTGTCTTTGTTCCTGAATTCCCAAGACTGACCCTGGCTTGTGACCCCAGCTCTATTCATTGTTTACCTGCACCTCCGGCTTCCTTTGATCTCTGCAATACCTTGACTACTCTCTTGGATTTACCCTTGTTTGTACAGCATATTTGGATCCTTGGTTTCTACACAGAGCCCAGGTGGTTTTCTTACCTGATCACTTTGGGTTTTGATACCTGTAAGGGTGAGCACATATCTCTGCTATAGACTCCAATCCAGGTAAGACCTTAACAATATGCTTATATACATATATATTTATTAATTGCTGCCCAATGCTGCATGATTTGCCCGCTGTGCTGCGCTATGTGGTTTGCTGTGGCTGCCGGCATGAAAACACGGCTTCCATTGGAGCCTATAGAAGAGCCTTCTCATGAGCACTTGGCTCAATTAGTAACTAAATAAGAGTACAATTAGTAACTAAGAGTACAGGAGTACAATAGTAACTAAGAGTACAGGAGTACAATGGTAACTAAGAGTACAGGAGTACAATGGTAACAAAGAGTACAGGAGTACAATGGTAACAAAGAGTACAGGAGTACAATGGTAACAAAGAGTACAGGAGTACAATGGTAACAAAGAGTACAGGAGTACAATGGTAACAAAGAGTACAATGGTAACAAAGAGTACAAGAGTACAATGGTAACAAAGAGTACAAGAGTACAATGGTAACAAAGAGTACAAGAGTACAACAGTAACTAAGAGTACAGGAGTACAATGGTAACTAAGAGTACAATAGTAACTAAGAGTACAGGAGTACAATAGTAACTAAGAGTACAGGAGTACAATAGTAACTAAGAATACAAGAGTACAATAGTAACTAAATAAGAGCAAACGAGTACATTAACAGTTCTGAGTAATTAAAATGAGGAATGGTTTCCCCAAAGTAAACATTTTAAAAGTGCTTCCATGAAATAAATTTGTGTTTGATGTGCTGCTTCAATACCCTTGTTCTGCCCACTCAGGGAAAGTGAGATACTCTTGTTCTGCCCACTAATGCACAGTGGGATACTCAGGTATGCATCATACAGTACCCAGCAACACCCTTGTTCTGCCCAATCAGGGACAGTGTGAGACTCAGGTAATGCAGCATACAGTACCCAGCAACACCCTTGTTCTGCCCACTCAGGGACAGTGTGAGACTCATTTATGCAGCATACCGTACCCAGCAACACCCTTGTTCTGCCCACTCAGGGGCAGTGGGATACTCACGTATGCAGCATACCGTACCCAGCAACACCCTTGTTCTGCCCACTCAGGGGCAGTGGGATACTCACGTACACAGCATACAGTACCCAGCAACACCTTTGTTATTCCCACTCAGGGACACTAGGATACCCACATATGCAGCATACAGTACCAAACTCCACTCTTGTTATTCCCACTCAGGGACACTGACATTGATCACACCCACTCATTCATATACTGCAGTCCGGTGTTCTGTAAAAATAAATAATCCAAGGCATTGAAAACTCCAAGTTGACGTCACTTCTGGTGACTCCATACATCTGATTGGTTGTGCATCCTGTCCCTCACATAGACACGGGGCAATCAGATGGGAACTGTAATCGCCTGTCTTCCATATCTATTTTGCCTCCACCTGGATGGTTCAATCATTCCCCAAGGTTCACTTGGGGTGGATGCCAGAGGATCGGCGGTGCGCCCCCCACACAGATGCAAAACAAATCATGAAAATGGAAGAGTCACCAGAAGTGACGTCAACTTGGAGTTTTCAACAACACCAGCCGGGATATCTGGAAATCCTACTGATAAGTGAAACAGATCCTCTTGTATGATTGGCCTTAGGTTTTGCCATTCAGTCTTACTAATGTAACTGGTTTGTCAACCTTGAGACGAGTATTCCGGTTTCTCATTGGATCTGCTGTTTATTGTTTTCTGCTGATTGGCTCCGTCGGTCTGGTAATACCAGCTTGGTAGTTCTCTTTGCAGCTGTGTTGAAATAAGCATGTGAGTGAAAGAACACAGGCGCCATGAATGTACAGAATACACAAGTAACCAGACCGATGGTTATGACAGGGAGGGGATAGACAATTACTGTGGTAGTGAAGGCAAATTTATTAAAACCCCTTTTATGTTACATACTAGTGCGATACAGGTCAGAGTAAGGCAAACATTCCCATAATGCAACTAATGAACAAGTGTATGGCTGAGACTCCCATTATGCACCAGTGCAGAGAAGAATGGCTGCCCCTACTGTAAGTCTTCAGTGTAATGTAGCGTAGAACTGACCTAACAGTAATGCGCTGACGTGATGTAGAAGCAATGCTGCTCCAATTATTCACCACTGTCATGTAGTTTTGTAAAGCTGCCTTTACAATTATTACACTGTTGTGTGTAGTAGAGTAGAGATTTCTTCCCATAATGCACAAGTATGATACAGGAGAGTAGAGCTGTCTTCCCATAATGCACTAGTATTATATAGGAAAGTAGAGCTGTCCTCCCATAATGCACTAGTATGTTACAGGAGAGTAGAGCTGTCCTCCCATAATGCACTAGTATGATATAGGAGATTAGAGCTGTCCTCCCATACAGGGTCGGCTCCAAGGGGGGGCAATGCCCACCCAAATAGAATGCTGTGCCCCCTCAAAAAATATTGATATGATCATACGCTTTAAAAATAATAAATAAAATAATGAATTGTTATGTAATGCTGCATGCTGGGGCGGAGTTAGCTGCCGAACTGTGCATCTGCAAGGAGCTCCGTGTCTTAACCTCTTATTTGGAATTGGACGTTATTTAGAGACTTTTTGGACTTGTATTTAACCCTATTAATTTTACCTTACTATCGTGAGTTACTCATTTTCTTAAACAATAGACGATGATAAGATTATGATTGTATCATATAAATATATAAAAGTCTATAAATTGCTACCGGCTTCTATCAAAGCCTCAAAAGTGCACTGTGATCTTAGGCCAGGCCGGTAGCCATTTATAGACTTATATTTATATGATACAATCATATTCTTATAGGTTCACAGTACATAGGTTGTACTAAGTAGCCTGATATCCGTTAGTTATTGCGAAACAGGTATAGCTAAATCTAATCTACAAAATTACCAGTACCTGAAAACCTAGGGCCCAATCCGATATGCAGCGTCGTCCGCAAAAGCCGACGACGCCAAATTTTGCGCAGGTTTGGTATCCTATATACGGTGTAACCTAGAAGTTACGCTCGTATATTTATGCCTTCGCCCGTAGTTTTTTGGGCCATAGGCAGGTATACCAAACCCGCGCAGTTTGGTATCCAATATACAGCGTAAGGACTTACGTGGCGAAAATGGAGAAATCTTACTCCATTTTCACCTTGCCACAAAATGCAGCCGTAGTAAGCCTTACGCTGTCTATTGGAGCCCCGTAACTCCCTAAACTACCTGCTAAATAAAACCTAACACCTAACGCATGCACAATGTCTATCTACCTGTCAACCGCGATCCCCCGCCGCAATCCCTAATAAAGTATTTAACCCCTAAACCGCCGCTCCCGGACCCAGCCGCCACCTACATTAAAAGTATAACCCCCTAATGTGATCCCCCTACACCGTCGCCAGCTACATTACATACCCCCTAATGTGAGCCCCTTACACCGCCGCCACCTACATTACCTACCCCCTAATGTGATCCCCCTACACCGTCGCCAGCTACATTACATACCCCCTAATGTGAGCCCCTTACTCCGCCGCCATCTACCTTACCTACCCCCTAATGTGAGCCCCTTACTCCGCCGCCATCTACCTTACCTACCCCCTAATGTGAGCCCCTACCCCGCCGCAATCTATTTTAAAAATATTAACCCCTAATTTAATCCCCCTACACTGCCGCCCCCTATATTAAACACATTAACCCCTAATTTAATCCCCTACACCACCGCCACCTATATTAAACACATTAACCCCTAATCTAATCCCCCTACACCGCCGCCAGCTATATTAACCCTAATTATATTAGGGTTAATATAGTTATTATATTATATATACCGGTATATTAAGTATAATAACCCTATCTAACTCTAACATCCCTAACTAAATTCTTATTAAAATAAATATAATATTAATTTTAGGGTTTATATTTATTTTACAGGTAACTTGGTATTTATTTTAACTAGGTACAATAGCTATTAAATAGTTAAGAACTATTTAATAGCTACCTAGTTAAAATAATTACCAATTTACCTGTAAAATAAATCCTAACCTAAGTTACAAATACACCTACACTATCAATAAATTAAATAAACTACAAATATCTAAACTAAAATACAATTAAATAAACTAAATTACAAAAAAAAACCCCACTAAATTACAAAAAATAAAAAAAGATTACAAGATTTTTAATCTAATTACACCTATTCTAAGCCCCCTAAAAAAATAATAAAGCCCCCCAAAATAAAAAAAATTCTCTACCCTATTCTAAATTTAAAAAGTTAACAGCTCTTTTACCTTACCAGCCCTTAAAAGGGCCTTTTGCGGGGCATGCCCCAAAGAAAACAGCTCTTTTGCCTGTAAAAAAAAACACAATACCACCCCCCAACATTACAACCCACCACCCACATACCCCTATTCTAAATCCACCCAAACCCCCCTTAAAAAAACCTAACACTACCCCCCTGAAGATCTCCCTACCTTGTATTCACCCAGCCGGGCAGAACTCTTCATCCGATCCGGGCGATGTCTTCAATCAAGCGGCAGAGAAGTCTTCTTCCATCCGGCGATGTCTTCAATCAAGCGGCAAAGAAGAAGTCTTCATCCCGGCGATGTCTTCAAGCAAGCGGCAGTGAAGTCTTCTTCCATCCGGCGATGTCTTCAATCAAGCGGCAGTGAAGTCTTCTTCCACCCGGCGATGTCTTCAAGCAAAGCGGCATCTTCAATCTTCTTTCTTCGCTCCTCCGCCGCGGAGCATCCATCCGGCACGACGACTGAACGAGGAATGAGGTACCTTTTAAATTACGTCATCCAAGATGGCGTCCGTCGAATTCCGATTGGCTGATAGGATTCTATCAGCCAATCGGAATTAAGGTAGAAAAATCTTATTGGCTGATTGAATCAGCCTATCAGCCAATCAGAATTAGACGGACGCCGTCTTGGATGACGTCATTTAAAGGTACCTCATTCCTCGTTCAGTCGTCGTGCCGGATGGATGCTCCGCGACGGAGGAGCGAAGAAAGAAGATTGAAGATGCCGCTTTCCTTGAAGACATCGCCAGATGAGAGAAGACTTCTCTGCCGCTTGCTTGAAGACATCGCCCGGATGGAAGAAGACTTCTCTGCCGCTTGCTTGAAGACATTGCCCGGATGGAAGAAGACTTCTCTGCCGCTTGATTGAAGACATCGCCCGGATCGGATGAAGAGTTCTGCCCGGCTAGGTGAAGACAAAGTAGGGAGATCTTCAGGGGGGTAGTGTTAGGTTTTTTTAAGGGGGGTTTGGGTGGGTTAGAATAGGGGTATGTGGGTGGTGGGTTGTAATGTTGGGGGGTGGTATTGTGGTTTTTTTACAGGCAAAAGAGCTGTTTTCTTTGGGGCATGCCCCACAAAAGGCCTTTTTAAGGGCTGGTAAGGTAAAAGGGCTGTTAACTTTTTTAATTTAGAATAGGGTAGGGACATTTTTTTATTTTGGGGGGCTTTATTATTCTATTAGGGGGCTTAGAATAGGTGTAATTAGATTAAAAATCTTGTAATTTTTTTTATTTTTTGTAATTTAGTGTTTTTTTTTTTTTTTGTAATTTAGTTTAGTTTATTTAATTGCATTTTAGTTTAGATATTTGTAGTTTATTTAATTTATTGATAGTGTAGGTGTATTTGTAACTTAGATTAGGGTTTATTTTACAGGTAAATTGGTAATTATTTTAACTAGGTAGCTATTAAATAGTTATTAACTATTTAATAGCTATTGTACCTAGTTAAAATAAATACCAAGTTATCTGTAAAATAAATATAAACCCTAAAATAGCTACAATGTAATTATTAATTACATTGTAGCTATTTTAGGGTTTGTTTTATAGGTAAGTATTTAGATTTAAATAGGAATATTTTAATCAATAATATTAATTAGATTTATTTTAATAAGAATTTAGTTAGGGATGTTAGAGTTAGATAGGGTTATTATACTTAATATATATAATATAATAACAGGGTTAATATAGTTAATATATATAATATAATAACGATATTAACCCTAATATAATTAGGGTTAATATAGTTAATATATATAATATAATAACTATATTAACTATATTAACCCTAATATAATTAGGGTTAATATAGTTAATATAGCCGGCGGCGGTGTAGGGGGATTAGATTAGGGGTTAATGTGTTTAATATAGGTGGCGGTGATGTAGGGGGATTAGATTAGGGGTTAATGTGTTTAATATAGGTGGTGGCGGTGTAAGGGGATTAAATTAGGGGTTAATATTTTTAAAATAGATGGCGGCGGGGTAGGAGCTCACTTTAGGGGGTAGGTAAGGTAGATGGCGGCGGTGTAAGGGGCTCACTTTAGGGGTAGGTAAGGTAGATGGTGGCGGGGTAGGGGCTCACTTTAGGGGGTAGGTAAGGTAGATGGCGGCGGTGTAAGGGGCTCACATTAGGGGGTAGGTAAGGTAGCTGGTGGCGGGGTAGGGGCTCACATTAGGGGGTAGGTAAGGTAGCTGGTGGCGGGGTAAGGGCTCACATTAGGGGGTTATAGATTTAATATAGCTGGCGGCGGGGTCCGGGAGCGGCGGTTTAGGGGTTAATACATTTTTTATTGTTAGGATAGTGAGGGGGGATAGAGGGTTAGACGTGTCAGGCTATGTTTTGGAGGTGTGTTAGACAGTACGGGTGATTTTATAACTTAGTCAGGTTTTGTAGGCGCCGGCAGTTTCTAAAGTGCCGAAAGTCACTGGCGACTCCAGAAATTTGTACTTACGCAGATTTCTGGACATCGCTGGTTTATCAGACTTACGGCACTTTAGCATCTGACGGCGCCGTATATGGTATAGCTCGAGTTGCGAGCTGAAACTACGGGCGACGGGGGCTCCCTCGCTTGCGCCGCAAACTACGATCTATATCGGATCGTGCCCCTAGTATCCTCACTGTTATTGCAAACAAAGGGGTTAATTGCATTGGGGGGTGTGGGGTGCATGGCTATTTAGGGGACATGAATGAGATTTGAGAATAAGTTTAAGGGTTTTGGATCTGGTTAATTAAGTGGTAAATTAAGGAGCTATTGCACTGGGGGTTTCAAGTTTAATGGCTCTGTTTTAGTGCACTGCATAGGATTTAGACTTCATTCTTTTACCTAGTGATTTAGCACATATTCTCCAAATGTTAATAGTGGGGGATAAGCCAGTCAGAAGCTACACTTTCCTGCAGAATATGTAGGTCTTCTCTTATTTTGACTCTCATACATGCTTTGTAAATACGTGCCCCCTTGTGAAAAGGATGCCCCCCTATTTCATTCGTTCTAGAGCCAACCCTGCTTCCATAATGCACTAGTATGTTACAGGAGAGTAGAACTGTCCTCCCATAATGCACTAGTATGTTACAGGAGAGTAGAGCTGTCCTCCCATAATGCACTAGTATGTTACAGGAGAGTAGAGCTGTCCTCCCATAATGCACTAGTATGTTACAGGAGAGTAGAACTGTCCTCCCATAATGCACTAGTATGTTACAGGAGAGTAGAACTGTCCTCCCATAATGCACTAGTATGTTACAGGAGAGTAGAACTGTCCTCCCATAATGCACTAGTATGTTACAGGAGAGTAGAGCTGTCTTCCCATAATGCACTAGTATGTTACATGAGAGTAGAGCTGTCCTCCCATAATGCACTAGTATGTTACATGAGAGTAGAGCTGTCCTCCCATAATGCACTAGTATGTTACATGAGAGTAGAGCTGTCCTCCCATAATGCACTAGTATGTTACATGAGAGTAGAGCTGTCCTCCCATAATGCACTAGTATGTTACATGAGAGTAGGGCTGTCCTCCCATAATGCACTAGTATGTTACATGAGAGTAGAGCTGTCCTCCCATAATGCACTAGTATGTTACATGAGAGTAGAGCTGTCCTCCCATAATGCACTAGTATGTTACATGAGAGTAGAGCTGTCCTCCCATAATGCACTAGTATGTTACATGAGAGTAGGGCTGTCCTCCCATAATGCACTAGTATGTTACATGAGAGTAGAGCTGTCCTCCCATAATGCACTAGTATGTTACATGAGAGTAGAGCTGTCCTCCCATAATGCACTAGTATGTTACATGAGAGTAGAGCTGTCCTCCCATAATGCACTAGTATGTTACATGAGAGTAGGGCTGTCCTCCCATAATGCACTAGTATGTTACAGGAGAGTAGAGCTGTCCTCCCATAATGCACTAGTATGTTACATGAGAGTAGAGCTGTCCTCCCATAATGCACTAGTATGTTACATGAGAGTAGAGCTGTCCTCCCATAATGCACTAGTATGTTACAGGAGAGTAGAGCTGTCCTCCCATAATGCACTAGTATGTTACAGGAGAGTAGAGCTGTCCTCCCATAATGCACTAGTATGTTACAGGAGAGTAGAGCTGTCCTCCCATAATGCACTAGTATGTTACATGAGAGTAGAGCTGTCTTCCCATAATGCACTAGTATGTTACATGAGAGTAGAGCTGTCCTCCCATAATGCACTAGTATGTTACATGAGAGTAGGGCTGTCCTCCCATAATGCACTAGTATGTTATGTTACAGGAGAGTAGAGCTGTCTTCCCATAATGCACTAATATGTTACATGAGAGTAGAGCTGTCTTCCCATAATGCACTAGTATGTTACATGAGAGTAGAGCTGTCCTCCCATAATGCACTAGTATGTTACAGGAGAGTAGAACTGTCTTCCCATAATGCACTAGTATGTTACATGAGAGTAGAGCTGTCTTCCCATAATGCACTAGTATGTTACAGGAGAGTAGAGCTGTCCTCCCATAATGCACTAGTATGTTACATGAGAGTAGAGCTGTCCTCCCATAATGCACTAGTATGTTACAGGAGAGTAGAACTGTCCTCCCATAATGCACTAGTATGTTACAGGAGAGTAGAGCTGTCTTCCCATAATGCACTAGTATGTTACATGAGAGTAGAGCTGTCCTCCCATAATGCACTAGTATGTTACATGAGAGTAGAGCTGTCTTCCCATAATGCACTAGTATGTTACATGAGAGTAGAGCTGTCCTCCCATAATGCACTAGTATGTTACATGAGAGTAGGGCTGTCCTCCCATAATGCACTAGTATGTTATGTTACAGGAGAGTAGAGCTGTCTTCCCATAATGCACTAGTATGTTATGTTACAGGAGAGTAGAGCTGTCCTCCCATAATGCACTAGTATGTTACATGAGAGTAGAGCTGTCTTCCCATAATGCACTAGTATGTTACATGAGAGTAGAGCTGTCCTCCCATAATGCACTAGTATGTTACAGGAGAGTAGAACTGTCCTCCCATAATGCACTAGTATGTTACAGGAGAGTAGAGCTGTCCTCCCATAATGCACTAGTATGTTACAGGAGAGTAGAGCTGTCTTCCCATAATGCACTAGTATGTTACAGGAGAGTAGAGCTGTCTTCCCATAATGCACTATTATATTACAGGAGAGTAGAGCTGTCTTCCCATAATGCACTATTATATTACAGGAGAGTAGAGCTGTCTTCCCATAATGCACTAGTATGTTACAGGAGAGTAGAGCTGTCTTCCCATAATGCACTAGTATGTTACAGGAGAGTAGAGCTGTCTTCCCATAATGCACTAGTATGTTACAGGAGAGTAGAACTGTCTTCCCATAATGCACTATTATATTACAGGAGAGTAGAACTGTCTTCCCATAATGCACTAGTATGTTACAGGAGAGTAGAGCTGTCTTCCCATAATACACTAGTATGTTACAGGAGAGGAGAGCGCATATATATATATATATATATATATATATATATATATATATACACATACTGTATTAGGATACAATGTGTGATTTTTTTTAAATTTTGGAATGGTGGTGTGTCACAGGATTTTTTAATGTAAAAAAGTGTGCCACGGCAAAAAAAAAAAGGTTAAAAATCACTGACTTGGATAATACCTCTTTAAGGGTAGTTGACATAACTGCAGCCATGTCCTGCAGAGTAAAAGAATTAGACGCACTTGAGGTACTTGGCGTCGCTTGTGTGGGCGTTAAAAGTTGTGACACTTGTGGAGAATTAGATGGCATATCCCGATTCTCTTCAGACTGAGAATCATCCTTAGGCACACTTTCTTTACATAAAATATGATTTTTACATTGTAAGGCTCTTTCAGTACAAGAGGTACACAAAGAAAGGGGGTTCCACACTGGCCTCTAAACACATAGAACAAGTATTTTCTTCACTTTCAGACATGTTAAACAGACTAGCATTAGCCACAATGGACGTCTTTTAACCTTAATTGTGGTATCAAGAAAATGTTGGGAAAAAAAAACTGCGCCTTTAAATAATAAAAGCGCAACAATTTTTCTGTCTGCACAAAAAAATGATCTTTAGCACTTAAATCTTATGCTAAACAGTTAAATTTTGCCAAAAATGATTGCAAAAAACTCTGCTGCGGCGCCTACCTGCCCCCTGGGTACACAAAATGGATTCAACAACGATCCGGTGACTGAATCTCATCTTTAGGCCCCACCGGAACTAGTGCCTGCTGTCTTCTAGTGAGGAGAAACTGCGCGTCTGACCGCACGAATTAGGCCCCGCCCACCGTGGGCATCGCATGATCTCTCTCCATAACCGCATGGGAAGCGGTTTCAATAAGCCATGAGGTCTTTTCTAATGTTTTAACCCCACATAATGTTAGGCCATAATAAAATGTCTCCTCAACCGCATGGTAAGCGGTACTGACAAGCCATGTGGTCCCCTGATGTATATCACACACACTGTATGCCATACATAAACATAGAAAGTGTCACAGATGCCTTCCCCAGTGTCAAGCCCCTCTTGAATACATACTTATCGTAATCAATATGGTTAACTAGTAATGTCAGTAACACCCTATGGCATCCAGGTCTACGGCTTACCCCTTCCTTTACAGGGAAAAATGTCAGCCAGTTCTGATGTAACATGTCTCCTCAGAAATAAAGACTGAACATACCTCAATGCTGCTTGTAGCATGACACCGGTCTCCACACTGAAGATTTCTCTTGCACTACCTTCAGAAGCTCTGTGGGAACCAAAATGGATCTTAGTTACATCTGCTAAGATCATCAACCTCAGGGCAGAAATCTTCTTCATTCCATATCCCCCTGAGGAAAATAGTACACACCGGTACCATTTAAAATAAAAAACTTCTTGATTGAAGAATCTAAAACTAACACCTCACTTTACCTCTTCCTATTACTAACACAGGCAAAGAGAATGACTGGGGGTGGAGGGAAGTTAGGAGCTATATATACAGCTCTGCTGTGGTGCTCTTTGCCACTTCCTGTTAGCAGGAGGATAATATCCCACAAGTAAGGATGAAATCCGTGGACTCGTATCTTGTAGAAGAAAAAGGCATTTCTGACATTCCGTGTGGAAAATGCAATTTATCTCTTACCTGATATTAATTTATTTCATGGTGGCGAGAGTCCATGACCTAATAAGTATGGGAGATACATTCCTACCAGGAGGCGGCAAACTCTCCTTAATCTCAAAAGCCTATAAAACCCCTCCCACCTCACTCATACCTTAGTTTGAAGTATAGCCAAGTGGTGAGGTGGTATAGCCACCATGAAAGAAATTAATTTATCATCAGATAACACATTCTGGGGGTATAATAAGAGAAAACCCATGGAGCTTACAGTTTAGAGCAGGTCTTGCATGCCAAAACGTTTGGGAACAGTTGCTACAAAAATAAAATAGCCACAAGCAGGCCAGGAACAGGACTCCAATGCATTGTTAAAGATTTTCGTTAGCACACCAGCTATTGCTACAGTGTGGGGAAAACAGCTGCAGGCAGAGTCATTTGAATACAAGGGAAATTTAATTTGCACAGCAGTTTCCCTGTCTACCTTCACTATCAGCTATATCGCTTTTTGTGTGTGTGTGTGTGTGTGTGTGTGTGTGTGTGTGTGTGTATATATATATATATATATATATATATATATATATATATATATATATTGCATACACAATTACGATAAGCTATAAAGTGATCATTTGATACATTTTTTTTGTTGCACATTTTGATATGTATGTTTATTGCTAGGTTCTTATGTGTTATAGCTCTGGAGTAGAACACATAGGAACTGGATACCTTGTTCTATTTCATTATATGCACAAGATATAAATTATATTTTCTTTCATATAGGTGGCGAGAGTCCATGACATGTTACGTATGGGATATACTATCCAAGATGTGGAAGTCCACGAGTAGCAAAGGGAGGGATTAAAATAAAAACAGCTTTTTTTTTCACTGAGAAATTAATTCCGTAACTCCAAAATAACAAATTATGCTTACCTGATAATTTCATTTCCATCGAGGGGAGGGAAGTCCACAGCTTCATTTATTACTGCTGGCCACCAGGAAGAGGCAGACACACCCCAGCCAAAGGCTTAAATACCTCCTCCACTTCCCTCATCCCCCAGTCATTCTGCCGAGGGAACCAGGAACAGTAGGAGAAATATCAGGGTATAAATGGTGCCAGAAGACTATTAAATTTAGGTCCGCCCATCGGGGATACGGATGGGAGCCGTGGACTCTCCTCCCCTTGATGGAAATGAAAATATCAGGTAAGCATAATTTATGTTTTCCATCTAAAGGGGAGGAGAGTCCACGGCTTCATTCATTACTGTTGGGAACATATACCCAAGCTCTAGAGGACACTGAAAGAAACCGGGAGGGCAAAAGGCGGACCCTAATCTGAGGGCACCAAAGCCTGCAAAACCTCTCTCCCAAAAACAGCTTCCGCAGAAGCAAGAACGTCAAATTTGTAAAACTTTGTAAAAGTGTGTAAGGAGGAATAGGTAGCTGCCTTACAATCTGCTCCATAGAGGCCTCATTCTTGAAGGCCCAGGACGAAGCCACAGCTCTAGTTGAATGAGCCGTGATCCTCTGAGGAGGCTTATGTCCCGCTGTCTCATAAGCCAGGTGAATCAAACTCCTCAACCAAAAAGACAATGAAGTAGCAGAGGCCCTTTGCGCTTCCCAGAATACACCACAAAGAGAGATGTAGACTGCCTGAAATCCTTTGTAGCCTGAAGATAAAACTTCAAGGCACGAACCACATCCAGGTTATGAAGTAACCTCTCCTTTGAATTAGGATTAGGACACAAAGAAGGAACAACTATTTCCTGATTGATGTTACAGTTGGATACCACCTTGGGGAGAAACCCCAACCAAGTGCGAAGTACAGCCTTATCCGTATTAAATACCAGATAGAGAAGATCACTTTGCAAGGCAGCTAGTTCAGATACTCTGCGGGCCGATGCAATAGCCAACAGGAAGAGACCCTTCCAGGACAGAATCTTAAAGTCTATGGAATGCATAGGTTCAAACGGAATCCTCTGCAAAACCTTAAGGACTAAGTTTAAGCTCCAAGGCGGAGCTGACTGTCTAAACACAGGCCTGATTCTAGACAGAGCCTGAACAAAAAAGATTGGATGTCAGGGAGCTCAGTGAGTCTCCTATGCAACAAGACTGATAATGCAGAAATCTGTCCCTTTAAGGAACTAGCGGCAAGACCCTTCTCCAAACCATCTTGGAAAAAGGACAGAATCCTGGATACCTTCACCTTATGCCAGGGATATCCATGTTTCTCACACCAGGACAAGTAAGTCCTCAACACCTTATGGTAGATGAAACGAGTGACTGGCTTCCTTGCCTGAATTAAAGTATCAATCACACTTTCAGAAAAGCCTCTCTTGGCTAAGACTAGGCATTCAATCACCACGCAGTCAGCCTCAGAGAATCTAGATTTCGATATTGACAGAGGTCCCGTGTCAGCAGATCCCTGCGACAGGGTAACCTCCACAGCCGAGATGATGACATCCCCAGCAGATCCGCAAACCGCGGCCACAAAGGAGCAATCAGAATGGCTGAGGCCCGCTCCTGTTTGATGTTTGCCACTACACGAGGTAGAAGTGGTAACGGTGGAAAAATGTAAGCTAGGCTGAATCCCCAAGAAACCACTAAGGCATCTATCAGCTCTGCCTGTGGATCCCTGTACCTTGACCCGTATTGAAGTAGCTTGCAATTGAGTCTGGACGCCATGAGATCTATCTCCGGCGTTCCCCATCTGAGACAAATCTCCGCAAACACCTTGGGGTGGAGAGACCATTCCCCCAGATGACAGGATTGTCTGCTGAGAAAGTCCCCTTCACAGTTGTCCACACCTGGAATGTGAGTTGCAGAGAGCGAGCAGTCATGGGACTCCGCCCACTCCAGAATCCGACACACCTCCCTCATTGCGAGGAAGCTCGTACCCGCCTGATGGTTGATGTAATCCACCAAGGTAATGTTGTCGATCTGGAATCTGACCTACCCCAGAGAAGGCCTTAAGAGCATTGTAAATTGCTCAAAATTCCAGGATGTTGATCGGAAGGAGAGACTGCTCCCTGGACCACTTTCCTTGTGCCATCCTGGCTCCCTAAACAGCTCCCCATCCTGGTGTCCGTGGTCACAATCTTCCAGGACGGTCTCAAGAAGGATGTCCCCATGGACAGTTGCTCTGGACGAATCAACCAAGAGGGAGTTCAGAGTCCGAGCATCCATGGATATCAGCTGTGATAACGAACGGGATGACATCTATGATTTAAACCATGAGACCTATCACCTCCATACACTTGGTCACCGACAGGCTTGTGGAGGACTGAAGGGCAAGACAGGTGGACGCAAGCTTCCTGCGTTGCTGATCTGTGAGAAATATCTTCATGGACATAGAGTCTATTATCGTGCCCAGGAACTGCACCCTGTTGCTGGGAACCAGGGAACTCTTTCCTGAGTTGATCTTCCAACTGTGAGATTGGAGCAAAAGAAGAAGAGCCCTCGAATGATCCTCTGCGAGGATGAGTGACGGCGCCTGAACTAGGATGTCATCCAGATAAGGTGCCACCGCAATGCCCCTTGATCTGGCCACTGCAAGCAAGGCCCCCAGAACCTTTGTGAAGACTCTCAGGGCCGTCGCTAGACCAAAAGGAAGGGCCACAAACTGGAAGTGTTGGTCCAGAAACGCAAATCTTAGGAACCTGAAGGCGTCTCTGTGAATTGGCACATTAAGGTAAGCGTCCTTCAAGTCTACAGTTGTCATGAACTGTCCCTCTTGAACTAGGGACAGCATAGATCTGATCGTTTCCATTTTGAAAGATGGAACACTCAGAATCTTGTTTAAACATTTTTAGTCCGGAATCGAGCTGAACGTGCCCTCCTTCTTTGGGACCACAAAAAGGTTGGAATAGTACCCTAGACATCTTTCTGCTAGGGGTACTGGTACGATAACCCTGAGAGAGGCGAGATCTCTTACTCTAGAAAGGCCTCTCTCTTCTGTGGTCTTAAAGACAGGTTTGACAGGAGGAATCTGCCCTCGGGCAGATGGGATCTGAACCCTATCCTGTAACCCTGGGAGACATCTAGAACCCAAGGGTCCTGAACATCCTGCAACCATGCATCTGAGAATAGAGATAATCTGCCCCCTACGTGATTTGGAGACCGGTCGGGGGCCGCCCCTTCATGCCGATTTAGTCTGCTTAGACTTGTTCCAAGATTGAGCCGGCCTCCAAGATCCCTTTGGCGGCGGGTTGCTGGCGCTGGGCCATGTCCGCACGAAAGGACCGAAAAGTAGATCCCTTAGGCTTAGCCTTCTTATCCTGCGGTAGGAAAGCTCCCTTGCCTCCCGTAACCATGGATAGGATCGAATCCAATCCTGGACCGAATAGGATCTTCAATTGAAAAGGCAGGGACAACAGCCTCGATTTAGAGGTCATGTCCGCAGACCAAGATTTAAGCGACAGAGCCCTGCGCGCTAAAACAGAAAAACCTGACACCTTAGCATTCAAGCGAATAATTTGCATATTGGCATCACAGATGAAAGAATTGGCGACCTTCAGCACCTTAATCTTTTCCTGTATCTCGTCGATAGAAGTCTCCCCCTCGACCAATTCACACAAGGACTCACACCAATATGTCGCAGCTCCAGCAACCGCTGCAACGGCCGCTGCTGACTGAAAAACAAACCCTGTATGCTGAAACATCTTTCTCAACAGGTTTTCCAGCTTTTTATCCATGGGCTCTTTAAAACGATGAACTATCCTAGAGGGGAATAGTCATCCGCTTCGCGAGCGTAGAGATAGCCCCATCCACCTTAGGGATGGTCCCCCACAGCTCAAGCTGAGAGTCCATAACGGGGGGAGCAGTTTTTTAAAAGAAGGGGAAAAGGGCTTATCTAATTGCTCCCATTAATTCTTAATAATATTTGCCATCTTAACGGGAACTGGGAAAGTCTGAGGTACTACCCTGTCAAGCTTAGGAATCGCAGGTTCCTCCGGTATTTTAGGTTCAGGAACCTTCAGAGTAGCAAGCACCTGCCGCAGCAGAAAGTGCAAATTCTCCATCCTAAACCTATAACCAGGCTCCTCCACAGCCAGAGGTTTAGATGACAGACTCCGACCCAGAAGGGGCCTCCTCCGAAGAGTTGGAGTGGGCCTCGTCTTCGTATAGAGCCTCTGGATCTTCCATCGGCATAGACAAACCCTGGGCCATGCCACCATGATACACCCTACGCTTGCGCTTAGCAGAACATGGTAAGGCATGGATCACTTTCAAAACCGCCGATTCCAGTTGGTCTGCAAAGTCTGACGGCCAACTAATCTCTCCCGAAGGAGTAACGGTGGGACCCCAGGGTGCTGCATGTGCAATCGGAGATGAATCTAGGGAACGCACCTCATGGGACGAAGAACCCTCAGAGGTGGACGGCTCAGTAGTACTAGACATTTGTTTACATTTTGATGCTCTAACTTTATCAAGGCATGTGGAACATAGTTGAGCAGGCTGATCTACCAAAACATCCTCACAATAAACACAGGAATGAGACTGACACATTAGAAGGCTCTCCCTTTTTAACAAAGAGTCCTCCATAGCTTGCGCTTTTGATCAGGCTAATTTACAAAAAAAGGCACCTTTATACTGCCAATGGCCGGGGCACTCACCACCTCCTCGGACCTGGACCACAGAAACCGCTTTATGTCTCCTGCGCCACAGATCAACAGAGAAGGAGATAAAGGCACACCCAGTCACATGGAGTGCCTGGCAGGACTGACCCTGCACTAGGGAAAAACGTGTGAAAAATGGCCGCACAAGATCTCCGCAAATAACCTGAAAGTTCCACACATTGCCAGAGCCTCGTCTCGCACATAACGCAGCAATGACACAATAAACAATATCATGTATAAACCCCCCCCCCCCCGTTCAATAATCCCCCTTCCAGGAATATTAACCCTTGATTCTGTAAAGATAAAGAGGCGCCACACTGTGACCCTGTCTTCTATGTTATCATTAGTAATAAAAAATGAAACAATCTTACCAGAATCTACGCCGTAGAACAGGAACACAGCCCTTCAAGTGTGACAGGTTAGTAGCCTTGCTCCTGATATGGACTTGAGTGCAGAAAAGCAGGCAGCAAAACTTGTCAACGCTGATTGCTTGTGAAGCTGTTAATATGAGTCGGGATGGTTTCGCAGAAAGACTCTCCCTGCATCTCCGGACTCTCACTGAGAGGCTGACAGGACTACTTAAAACTCCAGTCCAAATGCGAAGAGTACTACCCTCCATAAGAGACTACTCCGAAACTCCGGCACTTCTCTGCCATTCTCCTGTGGCAGAAGGCAAAGAATGACTGGGGGATGAGGGAAGTGGGGGAGGCATTTAAGCCTTTGGCTGGGGTCTTTGCCTCCTCCTGGTGGCCAGGTTCTTAATTCCCAACAGTAATAAATGTAGCCATGGACTCTCCTCCCCTTTAGATGGAAAATGTATTTAATGACAAAACTCAATATATAGCACAATTATGAGACAACTGCCTGAAGGACCTTTCCACCAAAGGCTGCTTCTGACTAAGCGAAAACTTAAAACATTTAGTAAAAGTATGCAGAGAAGACCATGTGGCTGCTTTGAAAATTTGATCAACTGAAACTTCATTTTTGAAAGCCCAAGCTGTGGCAACTGATCTAGTAGAATGAGCTGTAATGAGGCTAACCCGCCTCCAAAATAAGCTTTATGAATCAAAAGTTTCAACCAAGAGGCTAAAAAAATAGCAGAGGCCTACTGGTCTTTCTTAAGAGCAGAAAAAAGAACAAATAAACAGACTAGAAGTCTGTCTGA
Source organism: Bombina bombina (assembly GCF_027579735.1). Lineage (NCBI taxonomy): Eukaryota > Metazoa > Chordata > Amphibia > Anura > Bombinatoridae > Bombina > Bombina bombina. Next base: position 151,141,970 of record NC_069508.1, read on the forward strand.
AATCCAAGTATCATCAACAGAATATTTCAATGCTCTAACAAAATCCAAAGAATGTAAAGATCTTTCAGTAGCATTTTTTGGATCAGGACACAAAGAGGGAATAACAATTTCCCTATTAAAAGTAAATGTAAACTTTCCTGAATTAGTGCCTGGTTTTTAAAAATACTATTAAAAACAGGTGCACTTTCATTCATGAAAGTTTACATTGCAGCATATTTTTACAAATACTTACCTTTCTCTTCAGCAAAGCCAGATTGGCGATCCACCGTCCGCTTCTCATGCTGTACTTACACAGCAATGACGAAACCAGCTTCCTCCAATCACGGCATGGCCTCACCAGATGGACGCTCTGGGGGGGAAGCCATGATTGGGGGAAGCCGCTTTCATCATTGGTGACGAAAGTACAGAGGAGCTGTGGGCGGGGGACTGCCGATCTGGCTTTGCTGAAGAGAAAGGTATTTGTAAAAATAAGCTGCAATGTAAACTTTCATGAATGAAAGTGCCCCTGTTTTTTATAGTATTTTTTAAAACCGGGCACTAATTCATGAAGGTTTACATTCACTTTAATATTGTGTGAGGAAACAACTTTAGGTAAAAATGTAAACGTAGTCCGCAAAACAGCTTTATTTTGATGGGAAATCAGATAAGGAAACGCACAAGAGAGAGCAGACAATTTATTAACTGTTGTAGCAGAAGAGATGGCCAAAACAAACAACACTTTTCATGTAAGTAGGTTAATGTCCAATGTATGCATAGGCTCAAAAAATGGAGCCTGCAACACTTTTAATGCTAGGTTATGACTCTAAGGAGAATAAATTAAATAACAGGTTTAATTCAGATTAAAAGGAACATGAAACCCAATTTTTTTCTTTCATGATTCAGATAGAGAATACAATTTTCTAATTTCTAATTTATTTCTATTATCTAATTTGTTTAATTCTCTTGGTATCAGTTAGAGCAGCAATGCACTAATGGTTTCTAACTGAACACATGGGTGAGCCAATCACAATATCACAATCTCTCTCTCTCTCTCTATAGCCACCAATCAACAGCTAGAAGTTAGAACCTAGGTTCTCTGCTGCTCATGAACTAGCCTAGATAAACTTTTCAGCAAAGGACAACAAGAGAAGGAAGCAAATTAAATAATAGAAGTAAATTTGGAAAGTTGTTTAAAATTGTATTCTAGATCTGAATCATGAAATAAAATTTTGGGGTTTCATGTCCCTTTAAAGCCTGAACAAAACAATGATCAGGAACGTTAGCGAAATAATACAGATATTTCTTCAAAGAACTGGCATATAAACTTATCTAAAACATTCTGTAAAAACTGAAGAATTCTAAAAGAATACCAGTAATAATCATGGTTGATACACCACAAAATTTAAATTTTCCAAACTTTGTGATAAATGTTTCTAGAAACAGGCTTGCGGGCCTGAATCAGAGTGTTAATCACAGAGTCAGAGAACTAATCGTTCAATTTCCATGCCATCAAGTGTAGACACTTTAGATATGGATTGAAGAAGGGACCTTGAGACAGAAGGTCTAGCCTTAGAGGAAGAGGTCATGGAGGGTAACTGGACATTCGGACCAGGACTGCATACCAAGTCCTGTGTGGCCACGCTGGGGCTATTAGGATTAAAATTGATTGTTCCATTTTTATTTTGGAAATCATTCTGGAGAGTATGATCAGAGAGGGGAAATATATAAGCAGGCTGGAAAGACCAGGGAACGGCTAGGGATTTCATCACCTCTGCCTGAGGATCCCTGGAACTCGCAAGGTACTTGGGAAGTTTGTTGATCAAACAATAGGCCATCAGATCTATTTCTGGTAGGCCCCAGTGTTTCACAATCAGAACACATCTTGATGAAGAGACCACTCTCCTGGATGTACAGACTGACGACTGAGGTAGTCTGCCTCCCAGTTATCTACAACTGGGATGTGAATCGCAGTGATGAGGCAGGAATTGGTTTCTGCCCAAGAGAGGATTCAAGATACTTCTTTCATGGCTAGGAAAATGCGAGTACCCCCTTGATGATTGATATAAGCTACTGCCATAACATTGTCTGTCTGAAAATGTTGATGAGGAGCCTTTTTTAATACAGGCTAAGCCTGAAGGGCCCTGAAGAGTGCACAGAGTTCCAAAACATTGATTGGAAACCTCGCCTGCCGAGGATTCCAAACTCCTTGCGCTGTCAGGGACACCTAGACAGCTCCCCAACCTGAAAGACTTGCATCTGTGGTGATCACAGATCAGGTAGAATGAGCAAAAGAAACATGCTGAGTAATAGACTGGTGATTCAGCCACCAAGTCAGAGATAGGTGTGCACCAAGATCTAAAATATCACTTGGGATATCTGAGTATAATACTTGCACCATTGGCGCAGCATACAAAGCTGAAGAGGTCTCATATGAAATCGAGCAAATGGAATTGCATCCAAAGCTGCAATCATGAGGCCTGAAGGGAATGAGAGAGACTGAAGGGTCAGACAAGCTGATATCAATTTTATTTATCTCGTTTCTGTCAGATAGATTCAGTGTCCATGACGCTTTCCCTATCTGTAAAACTAAAAAGGTGACATTTGTCTAAGAAATCAAGGAACTCTTTGGTAAATTGATCCATCAACCATGTCTTGGAAGAAACAACAACAGTTGTTTTGTGTGAAATTCTGCTAAGTGAGAAGATTGAGCCAGTACCAAGATAAAGTCCAGGTAAGGAAATACTGCAAAACCCTGAGCTCTGATTACAGACAAAAGGGCATTGAGAACCTTGGTAAATATTCTTGGAGCTGTAGCTAGACCAAACGGAAGAGCAAAAGAAAACCTCAGAAACTGGTAATGTTCTGGGTGAATTGGGATGTGACGTTAAGCATCCTGTAAATCTATTGTGGACATAAAGTGACTGTTGAACAAAAGGCAGAATAGCCCTGATAGTTTCCATTTTGAAAGTTGGTATTCTTACAAATTTGTTTAGAGTTTTCAGATCCAGAATTGGTCTGAAAGAGTGCTTCTTCTTTGGTACAATGAAGAGATTTGAAAAAAATCCCATCCCAGCTGGAACAATTGCTCCCATATCTTCCAGATCTGAAGCAGATTGAAGAAAAGCCTGAGCTTTTATTGGATGTTTTGGAATAAGGGTTAGAAAAAACCTTCCAGTGGGAAGGCTTATTTTGAATCCAATTTGATATCCCTGAGAATCAACATTTTGAATCCAGCGATTTTGGACAGATTGTAAGCAAACTTTTAGGAGCTCTGAATTTTCCTTTTCACTTTTTGTCTTGAGGAATAAAAGCTCCTTTACCTCCATAATAGTAGAAATAATAAAATCCAGTTGAGACCCAAACAATTTATTGCCTTAAAAAGTAAAAAAAGACAATCTAGTTTTAGACACCATGGGGCCAATTTAAGAAGTTCCCCGTTTCCACGTGAGCCTTTAGGCTTGCCGGGAACAGCAGTTAAGACCGCTGCTCCTTAACTCGTCCGCCTGCTCTGAGCGGCAGACAGCAATCAACCCGATCAGATACGATCGGGTTGATTGACACCTCCTGCTAGCGATGGATTGGCCGCAAATCTGCAGGAGGCGGCATTGCACAAGCAGCTCACCCTTCAGCGATGCCTGTCAGACATGATCCGCTGAGCAGGTCATGTCGGACAGAAATTTGTTAAATCGGCTCCTATGTCAGCATTCTAGAATTTAAGCTCTTCTGACAAGAAAAGAGACACATTCTTTTGATGTGAATTTTCATAATATCAAATACTGCATTACAAATAAATATGTTTGCATTTTGAAGTAAATTCAGTAGATTAGAATATTAAGTGTCCGTGGACAACTGTTGTGCAAGACTGGTTAACCAGTAAGCAGCAGCCACGTCAGCAATAGATATCGCTGGTCTAAGTATACAGCCAGTATGTAGAAATGCCCTTCTTAGATAAGATTCAAGTTTTCTATCTAAAGGGTTTTTAAAAGTAGTACTGTCTTCTAGAGAAATAGTAGCTAGCATGGAATTGGCCCCATCAACTTTGGGATTCATTTCCCATAACTCTAAGTTAGCAGCAGGTAAAGGTTATCATTTTTTTAAACCTTGTAGAAAGATTAAAAGACACCTGGCTTAGACCATTCCTTAGCAATTATATCAGAGATAGCATCAGGTATAGGGAAAATCTCAGAGAGATTGACATTTTTATATACTGAATTTAAACAATTACAGGGTTTATTATCAATTTTAAATAAAAAGTAGGAATTATCAGGTTCTACGTCAAATGAGGGAGCCTCACTGTTTGAAGATACTTCAATATTTTGTAGGTCAAGCGGTAATATGGCCAGGGCCTTCCTAATGGCAGTAGTAATAATTTTTTCATTGCTGGTGGTACGCCATCTGTATCTATCTGTAAGGACACAGTAGGTGCATTAGTACATAAGAAATATCATTAGATTGATCAGGATGCAATAAAAATTGAGTCACAAAAAAAAAAAACAAGCTGAAGAAGCTACTTCAGTTGTTTTACAATAAGCACACTTAGCTTTGGTAGAAAGGTGTTCAGTAGACTCAGTTCCTATGGTAAGTTTAGGGACAGATTGTTGCTGCTCCATTATGGCAAAAATATAATTAAAAAATAAATGCAATAATTACTATTACCCCCTTAAGACAAGCTTTTTGAGTAAGGGAAAAAAATATGCCCCCTTTTATATAGCGTTGCATGGACATTAAAGCGCTAAGCAAATGCAGCCTAGGTAAGCACCAACTGTCAATGTGTGCAATTTCAAAACACATTATCTGGAAAAAAAACGGCGCGCTAGTGTGCACACATCCATTGACGCACCGTCCGATGTGCGTGTGCTATGAAAAGCTGTAGTTGTTTGAAGGCTGTGTCAAGTATGATGTGCGTTTTAAATCAAATTCTTAGTGCGTGCACTATTGCGCACTAGCTTGACAAGTATGAGAAGTGTCGGTAATAGATTATGCATCTATGTTGATGTGCGTCTTGTAATATGGCGCGAACCCGACAAGCATTTTATATGTCTGCTTTGACGCGCGCATTGAAATTTTTTTCATGCTCAAAAAAAAATCAAGGGGAATAGTAAGTATCTGTCCCAGGGTCACATATACACATATATATATATATATATACGCACAGCAGCACATAATTCCAAACCAAAGTCCCCAGTAACCTCAAGGTTACGACACAGTAATTAAACATTTAACCAAAAGAAAGGTTACAAAAATGCATGCTGGGTAAAGAAAAATCTTAATTTCAGGTTATAAATTACCAGCATGTTAGAGTTAAATTTGCATGTGCCTTTTGTTAGCTGTATATATTGTTTTTGTTAGCTGTATATATAGCTCCTCCCTTCCCTCCCCCCAGTCATTCGACCGAAGGTTTAGTAAGAGAAAGGAAAAGCTAAAAGTGCAGAGGTGACTGAAGTTGTAAAAATAAAATATAATCTGTCTTAAAATGACAGGGAGGGCCGTGGACTCGTCGTATCATAGAAGAAATTCATTTATCAGGTAAGCATAAATTTCCTTTTCTTCTACAAGATACGACAAGTCCACTGATTTCATCCTTACTTGTGGGATACAATAACAAAGCTACAGGACACAGATGAAAAGGGAGGGACAAGACAGAGACCTAAACGGAAGGCACCACTGCTTGAAGAACCTTTCTCCTAAAAACAGCCTCAGAAGAAGCAAAAGTATCACATTTGTAAAATTTGTAAAAAAGTATGAAGACACGACCAAGTCGCAGCCTTACAAATCTGCTCAACAGAAGCGTATGAAGACACGACCAAGTCGCAGCCTTACAAATCTGCTCAACAGAAGCATCGTTTTTTAAAGGCCCATGTGGAAGCCACAGCCCTAGTAGAATGAGCCGTAATTGTTTCAGGAGGCTGCTGTTCAGCCTGTATCAAAGTATCAATTACCGAAACAGAGAATCCCCGCTGAGATAAAATCAATCGTTCAATCTCCAAGCAGTCAGCTGCAGAGAATTTAGATTTGTATGTTGGAAAGGTCCTTGAATGAGAAGGTCCTGTCTCAAAGGAAGTTTCCACGGTGGCAGAAAGGACATGTCCACTAGATCTGCATACCAAGTCCTTCAGGATTACTGACGCTCTCTCCTGTTTGATTCGAGCAATCACGCGTGGAAGGAGAGGAAACGGTGGAAACACAAAAGCTAGGCTGAACGACCAAGGCATCTATCAGTTCGGCCTGAGGATCCCTCGACCTGGATCCGTAACGTGGAAGCTTGGCATTCTGACGAGATGCCATCAGATGCAAATCCGGTCTGCCGCATTGACGAATCAATGAGGCAAACAACTCCGGATGGAGTTCCCACTCCCCCGGATGAAAAGTCTGACGACTTAGAAAATCCGCTTCCCAGTTTTCTACTCCTGGGATGTAGATTGCCGATAGATAGCAAAAGTGGGCCTCCGCCCATCGGATTATCTTTGATACTTCTATCACCGCTAAGGAACTCCTTGTTCCCCCCTGATTGATATACGCCACAGTCATGATATTGTCCGACTGGAATCTGATGAATTTGGCCGAAGCCAACTGAGGCCACACCTGAAGAACATGGAATATTGCTCTCAGTTCCAGAATATTGATTGGAAGTAGAGACTCCACCCGAGTCCAAACACCCTGAGCCTTCAGGGAATTCCAGACTGCACCCCAGCCCAGAAGACTGGCGTCCGTTGTCACTATCACCCACGAGGGTCTGCGGAAACACGTCCCCTGGGACAGATGATCCGGCGACAACCACCAAAGAAGTCCCCATTCCACTGTCCGAGCATGCACAGCTGCAGCGGTCTGAGATGAAAGTAAGCAAACGGAATGATGTCCATTGCCGCTACCATTAATCCAATGGCCTCCATACACTGAGCCACTGATGGCCGAGGAATGGACTGAAGTGCTCGGCAAGTATTTAGAATCTTTGATTTTCTGACCTCCGTCAGAAATATTTTCATGTCTACCGATTCTATCAGAAGGGAACCCTTGTTCGCGGAACTAGTGAACTATTTTCTATGTTCACCTTCAGGCCGTGAGTTCTCAGGAAAGACAACACTGTGTCTGTGTGAGATTTTGTCAGATGATAAGTCGACGCCTGAATCAAAATATCGTCCAGATAAGGTGCCACTGCTATGCCCCGCGGTCTGAGAACCGCTAGAAAAGACCCTAGAACCTTTGTGAAGATTCTGGGTGCTGTGGCCAACCCAAAGGGAAGAGCCACGAAATAATGTTTGTCCAGGAAGGCAAACCTTAGGAACTGATGATGATCCTTGTGAATAGGGATATGAAGGTATGCATCCTTCAAGTCCACGGTAGTCATATATTGACCCTCCTGGATCATTGGTAAGATTGTTCGGATAGTCTCCATCTTGAACTATGGGACTCTGAGAAACTTGTTTAGACACTTGAGATCTAAAATGGGTCTGAAAGTTCCATCTTTTTTGGGAACCACGAAAAGATTTGAGTAAAACCCCTGTCCCTGTTTTGGAATGGGACAAATTACTCCCATGGTAAAGAGGTCTTCTACACAGCGTAAGAACGCCTCTATTTTTATCTGGTCTACAGACAATCGTGAAAGATGAAATCTCCCGCTTGGGAGAAAATCCTTGAATTCCAGTTGGTACCCGTGGGTCACGATTTCCAATGCCCATGGGTCCTGAACATCTCTTGCCCAAGCCTGGGCAAAGAAAGTCTGTCCCCTACCAGATCCGGTCCCGGATCGGGGGCCGTCCCTTCATGCTGCCTTTGTAGCAGCAACAGGCTTCTTGGGTTGTTTACCTTTATTCCAAGCCTGGTTAGGTCTCCAGACGGACTTGGATTGAGCAAAATTCCCTTCCTGCTTTGTGGAGGAAGAGGAAGCAGAAGGCATTCCTTTAAAATTTCGAAAGGAACGAAAATTATTTTTACTTACCCCTCATCTTAACAGAGTTATCCTGAGGTAGGGCGTGACCTTTACCTCCAGTAATGTCAGAAATAATTTCCATCAATTCTGTCCCGAATAGGGTCTTACCCTTGAAAGGAATAGCTAAAAGCTTAGATTTTGATAGCACGTCAGCAGAACACGATTTGAGCCATAACGCTCTAAAATGGCAAATACTGCATTTTTCGCCGCTAATTTAGCAATTTGAAAAGCGGCATCTGTAATAAAAGAATTAGCTAGCTTGAGAGCCTTAATTCTATCCAAAATATCCTCTAACGGGGTTTCTACTTTCAGAGACTCTTCTGGAGCATCAAACCAAAAAGCTGCTGCAGTAGTAACTGGAACAATGCAGGCTGTAGTCCATAGGGTCTTTGAAAGCACAACTGTCCTCAATAGGTATAGTTGTACGCTTAGCCAGGGTAGATATAGCTCCCTCCACCTTAGGGACAGTATGCCAAGAGTCCCGAATGGTGTCTGATATGGGAAACATTTTCTTAAAATTAGGAGGAGGAGAGAATGGCATACCTGGTCTATCCCATTCCTTTTTAACAATTTCCGAAATTCTTTTAGGAACCGGAAAAACATCAGTGTAAGTAGGCATTTCTAGATATTTGTCCATCTTACACCATTTCTCTGGTGGTATCACAATAGGGTCACAATCATCCAGAGTCGCTAAAACCTCCCGAAGTAACAGGCGGAGGTGTTCCAGCTTAAATTTAAAGGACATGACGTCCGAATCTGTCTGAGATAATATCTTTCCTGAATCTGAAAGTTCTCCCTCAGACAGCAATTCCCTGACCCCCAACTCAGAGCACTGTGAGGGTATGTCGGAAATAGCCAATAAAGCATCAGAGGATTCAGTATTCACATTAATACCTGACCTACTGCGTTTACCCTGTAACACTGGTAATTTAGATAATACCTCTGTAAGGGTAGTTGACATAACTGCAGCCATCTCCTGCAGAGTAAAAGAATTAGATGCACTAGAGGTACTTGGCGTCGCTTGTGTGGGCGTTAAAGGTTGTGACACTTGGGGAGAATTGGATGGCATATCCCGATTCTCTTCAGACTGAGAATCATCCTTAGGCACACTTTCTTTACTTAAAATATGCTTTTTACATTGTAAGGCCCTTTTAGTACAAGAGGTACACAAAGTAAGAGGGGGTTCCACAATGGCTTCTAAACACATAGAGCAATTAGTATCCTCAATGTCAGACATGTTGAACAGAATAGCAATAACCACAATAGTCGTTAAACACATTATTTATTGATTTAAACAATTTTTTGAAAAACATGTACTGCGCCATTAAGAAATAAAAAAAAAGCGCACAATTTTTTCCAAACTGCCTAAAAACGTTAAATAACGCTGTAAAATTAACTACACATAATCAATGATGACAAAAATTATTGCACCCTAAGAGCAAAGGGTGAAATTAACCTCCAAAAGATATTTATAGCAAAAAATATGTTTAATTTGAAAAAATAACCCCTGCACCTCGCCACAGCTCTGCTGTGGCGCCTACCTGCCCCCAGGGTACTGCAAAATGACTCGACAACGATCCGGTTAACAGAACACCAGTTTAGGCCCAACCGGAGCTAATGCCTGCTGCCTTCTCAGCCAGAGTAAGCTGTACAACCGCATGGGAAGCGGTTAGCAAAAAGCCATGTGGTCCCCTAAGCACACATAAAAATATACAGCCATACTGATTATTTGATCACCCAAAAAATCGTTAAGCTGCCTCTCCCAGTGTCCCTTTGTATAAGCTGCATTAAGCCCTTTATAAATGCTGCCTTAAGCCCAGTACTTATGTCAATAAAATCAATAAACACAGGATTTTCAGTAACACCCTTTGTTTTACAGGTCTACTGCTTACCCATTCCCTTGCAGGGAAAAAATGTCAGCCAGTTCTGATATACCAAGTCTCCTCAGAAATAAAGGACTGAACATACCTCAATGCTGCTTGTAGCATGAAACCGTTCTCCACACTGAAGATTTCTCTTGCACTACCTTCAGAAGCTCTGTGGGAACCAACATGGAGCTTAGTTACAGCTGCTAAGATCATCTACCTCAGGGCAGAAATCTTCTTCCATATCTCCGAGGAAAATAGTACTCACCGGTACCATTTAAAATAAAAAACTTCTTGATTGAAGAAACTAAAACTAACACTTCACTTTACCTCTTCCTATTACTAACACAGGCAAAGAGAATGACTGGGGGTGGAGGGAAGGGAGGAGCTATATATATACAGCTCTGATGTGGTGCTCTGTCTTTGCCACTTCCTGTTAGCAGGAGGATAATATCCCACAAGGATGAAATCCGTGGACTCGTCGTATCTTGTAGAAGAAAACACAATAAAGAGTGTGTCTTCCATTTTCAGAAGAGACTTTGGCATCTGATTTTAAAGATGAGCTTCACAGTGGAGGCCAAATTTTTGGCACACACTGCTGAAAAAAGAAAAAGTAACTGCTTCCAGAGTACACGTAGCATACCCAATGCCTCTGTTTCCTCTGAGGCGGCTGACATCAATCCGCCCAATCTCATATGATCGGGTTGATTGACACCCCCTGCTAGCGGCTGATTTGCCGCAAATCTGCAGGGGGCGGCATTGCACAAGCAGTTCACCAGAACTGCTTGTGCAATGATAAATGCCGACAGCGGATCATGTCCACCAGACACCTGATAAATTGGTCCCAAAGTGTGTAGGTGTTTATTGACATACACGGGGGAGAAGCGTACATGGAAGCTATATGACCTGAGTAACTACGTAATTAGTAATGGTTATACAGGTAGAATTTACTTCGTTTTGCTAATATTCACATCACTTGTGTGTGGTATTTTAGTGTGTATGTGTATATTAATATATTTGTTATGATGTAGTCCAAAATAAAAATATATATAAATAATGATGGTCGTGAAAACTTAAGAAGGGGTTTAAAGTGAAAAGTTTAGGAAGCTCTGGTACATCAGGAGGAGATGCATATAGCTTTAACCATGCTTGGTCAACCTAAGGCCTTCTGGGCATAACATAGTCGAGGACCTAACCCATGTTTAGGAGAGGTGGGTGATCATGAGTGACAAACAATCTAATCATTTACATACTGGCACTGTTACTACTTACCTGGCTGGCATATTTATTGGCAGCACAAATGCTAAGAAGGAAGAGGCTTAAGGCATAGCTGGTCAAATGACACATTTGCAATAAACTGTAGACCTCTCAACCAAGGGGTTGAAATGTGGTGTTCAGGTGTGTAACGGTTCTCACATTTAGACATTCATGTGGAATAAATGGGGAATAAGGCATACCCAAAATGTTAAAATTAAACTTTTTTATGACAATAGTAATATTCTTTTAAATACCAAGTACATCATTTTAACTGGTTATGTTATCAAATACCCATATTTACTATTTAATATGGTTCTTATGCATTTGTTTATAGAAATAAGAATCCCAATATGAAAACTGAATAAACGGAGTTACCACAAACCTCTCCACTTCTGAAGACACAAACCTAGTTAAAGCACATATAATTTGTAATGGGCAGATGATTACCTTCACATAAGTCAGTCCATACCATCCTTTCCAACATTAGTCGCTGAAGGCTTGTTGCACTGTACTGGTACATAGATTGGGAAGGAGTGGCATTTATTTGATAAATATAAGAGAACACAGTAGTTGGATGTTTTAAAGGAGTAAGGATATATGTCATGTCTACTGGAGAAGAGTTGCCAGTGCATTCTTATTCCAACTAATTCAGAAAAAAGTGGTAAATGCTGCAGCTCTCAATACCAAATGTAATTAAACCTAATAATGTCCCTCTCCATAAAATCACATGAAGTTAAAATTATTCCAAGCTATTACAATACGATTAAATGCAATCTTGGGTACAGTAATCTCGATTGCAAACCTCACAAGCAGCTTGATATGCTAGGGCAAGTCTTACCAACGTCACAAACAAATGAAAAAAAGATTTGTAGCTTTTGGGTGCAACAAAAATAATCCAAGGAGAAATCAGATTTTCATTTTGGAGTAAAGAATTATTATTTTTTGCTACTGAGGCACAATTGGGAACCGCTTCAGTTTGGGTTTTTTGCCTTCTTTTGGATCAACTGTAGTAACAATGTATAAAAAGGTTCAACCCATATTACTTTGTATTTTTTTCACATGAATGTATTTGTATTTAGGGTATGTAATATGCATGTGAAAAGATACAGATAATGTATTTGTAATTAGGGTATATAATATGCATGTGAAAAGATACAGATAATGTATTTGTAAATTAGGGTATGTAATATGCATGTGAAAAAATACAAAGAATGTATGTAAAAAGAAAAATATATGTACTTTTGAACATGAGAGTTGCTCAATGGAAATAGGTACAGAAAACCTCCCGGTACTAAACAGAACCCAGACTGCACCAGTGGTCATGCTCATACATCTAAATGTGCTTGATAGGTGGACTCATAAGAAATTAGCCACATATGAACACTATAAAAAGAATCTACTTGGACATCAACAATTAGAATATTGCAAATGCACCCCCAATCTGTCCCACACAAAATGTGCAGACCAATAATTATCTTCACTTCTTAGTCTGTTAACTAATTTTCAGTAAAAATTAAATATATTATACATTTACACCTTTAGACCCCTTCTTCAATAAAAACCAGCAACACACTCATTATCCCTCCCTCCTGCCCATAAAGGAAGATATAAGGTAACGTTTTGTGTCTATTCAATTTATACACAACATTGTAAACATATAATAATTTATATTACATGTGCTTCTTAGCATATCTAATAGTTTTGTTTCCCTGCACCTTTACAGCTGAGAATCACAAAAACAGTACATAAATTAGAATTTAAGGAATGAGATTAAAAACACTGAGATTGGGCACTGTCCACTGGGGCCTCTTCTCTTCATGGGTAGCACACTTTTTGGTGCAACCCTTGTAGGCTGCATGTAGCACAGTTGGGTCAAGTGCAAAAGGAGACAAAACGTAAACAAAAAACTGTCAGTTTGGAGTAACTCCTCAGTTGGAAAACTTATCCTCAGTAGGAGCAGGGAGAAAACAGTGAGAGATGGTGATGCAGATCAGCCAGGATGTGCCTGTGTTGCTTTCACTGCACAAGGAGTTGGTTGATATCTGGAAGCCACAGTTTTTTCTTTTCCTCCTTACAAGCAAACCACTGTCAGGTAAACCCAGGTTCCAGACTGCTCTCAAAATCATCTGCCCCCAGCTTTTAGAAAAGGTCTTTAGTCTCAGACTTGTCTATTGAAAATATAGCCCCTCCTTAAAGCAGGGATGGTCCAGTTCAGGAGCTGTGAGTTCTGCAACAAACCCCCCTCCCCGGCCAGAGCAACATTGTCAGTTTCACATTTGTTTCACAAATACACGCGCCTCAAATCTCCAGGAGATGTGATGGTGTTACACTGTGGACACAGCTTCTTTGCCCCCTGCAATAAACAAAGGACAAGCAGATTAAGTGCACAATATTTCATCTGATAACCATAAGGAACAGCAGGGGGGAAAAGGACTTACAAATGTAACAGCAGCTCACTGGCATATCTATGGCTAGATTCAAACCCTCACTCACAAATAAAAGGAGTCAGAAACTAACTGTATATAGTGTTAACTGTATATAGTGTTTAATTTGTTCAGATATTAAACAAGCAAGGTCGCTGCATGAGAGCAATATCCTTATCAGCCAGTTCATGCCTTATCAAAGTGAGCTTCATGTTTATATTGTTAGGTGAAGAGTCACAGAATGATGATTGATAAGAAGCAGATTAAAAACAAATATTTATGCTTACCTAATAAAAAAAAATTTCTTTTGTAATGATGATGATGGTCAACAGTCCTCCATAACATATGGAATTTATTTCCCGCAACTAGGAGGAGGTCAAGAACCCATATCTCTCAGTGTAACTTATAGCCGAGTAGAGAATAGGAAACATATAGGTAGGAAAGACAAGGGTTCTCTGAAGAGTTGTCATTACAACTTTCACCCAAAAATTAGGTAAGCATAAATTTTGTTTTCTTTCATAAAATGAGGGTTCCACAGTTCTCCATAAGATATGGGGACTATTACCCAAGCAGATGGTCTGTTACTGAAATGGTGGGACAATTTTTCTGACAGATCCTTTTTTACTGACACTGCGGCCTGAAGGACTTTCCTGCCAAAAGCTGCTTGCGAAGAAACAAAAACATAAAAAGCGATAAAATCTGAAAAAAGTATGCAGAGAAGACCATGTTGCAGCTTTGCAAATCTGCTCGAAAGATGCAGAGAGCTGTAATATGCATAGGAGGCGACTTTCCTGCACCCAAATAAGCCTTGTGAATCACTTGTTTGAGCCAAGAGGCCAATGCTACCTTAGTAGTTTCCTGCCCCTTACAAGTCCAAGAGAAGTGAACAAACTAGAAATTTGTATGAAATCTTTAGCAGCTTGGAGACAGAATTTCAAAGCCCTGATTACATAAAGATTATGTAATAGTCGCTCCCTAGAGTTAGCAGGATCTAAAGAAAATGAAGGAACAACAATTTCTTGATTGATAGTATTCGTAAAAACTACCTTAGGAAGAAAATCATATTTAGTACAAAGTACAGCCTTATCCTTGTGAATAAGTAGAAATGGATTATCAAAAGACAAGGTAGACAACTAGAAACTATCCTTGCTGAAGAGATTGCTAATAGGAAAAGTAATTTCCAAGATAACAGTAGATCAAAAAGAGAACCTTGTAATACAGAGAGAACTAGATTTAAATTCCAGGGTGGAGAAAACAAAATTTATGCTTACCTGATAAATTAATTTCTCCTGTAGTGTGGTCAGTCCACGGGTCATCATTACTTCTGGGATATTATCTCCTCCCCTACAGGAAGTGCAAGAGGATTCACCCAGCAGAGCTGCTATATAGCTCCTCCCCTCTACGTCACCACCAGTCATTCGACCAAAGGACCAACGAGAAAGGAGAAGCCCAAGGGTGTAGTGGTGACTGGAGTATAATCCAAAAATTTTTTTAGCCTGCCATAAAAAACAGGGCGGGCCGTGGACTGACCACACTACAGGAGAAATGAATTTATCAAGTAAGCATAAATTTTGTTTTCTCCTGTTAAGTGTGGTCAGTCCACGGGTCATCATTACTTCTGGGATACCAATACCAAAGCAAAAGTACACGGATGACGGGAGGGACAGGCAGGCTCTTTATACGGAGGGAACCACTGCCTGAAGAACCTTTCTCCCAAAAACAGCCTCCGAAGAAGCAAAAGTGTCAAATTTGTAAAATTTGGAAAAAGTATGAAGAGAAGACCAAGTTGCAGCCTTGCAAATCTGTTCAACAGAAGCCTCATTCTTAAAGGCCCAAGTGGAAGCCACAGCTCTAGTAGAATGAGCTGTAATTCTTTCAGGAGGCTGCTGTCCAGCAGTCTCATAGGCTAATCGTATTATGCTACGAAGCCAAAAAGAGAGAGAGGTAGCCGAAGCTTTTTGACCTCTCCTCTGACCAGAATAAACGACAAACAGGGAAGACGTTTGACGAAAATCCTTAGTTGCCTGTAGATAAAATTTCAGGGCACGGACTACATCTAGATTGTGTAGCAGACGTTCCTTCTTCGAGGAAGGATTAGGACACAAAGATGGAACAACAATCTCTTGATTGATATTCCTGTTAGTGACCACCTTAGGTAGGAACCCAGGTTTAGTACGCAGAACTACCTTGTCTGAATGAAAAATCAGATAAGGAGAATCACAATGTAAGGCAGATAACTCAGAAACTCTTCGAGCCGAGGAAATAGCCATTAAAAACAGAACTTTCCAAGATAACAACTTGATATCAATGGAATGAAGGGGTTCAAACGGAACACCCTGTAAAACATTAAGAACTAAGTTCAAACTCCATGGCGGAGCAACAGTTTTAAACACAGGCTTGATCCTAGTTAAAGCCTGACAAAAAGCTTGAACGTCCGGAACTTCTGACAGACGTTTGTGTAAAAGAATGGACAGAGCTGAAATCTGTCCCTTTAAAGAACTAGCGGATAACCCCTTTTCTAAACCTTCTTGTAGAAAAGACAATATCCTTGGAATCCTAACCTTACTCCATGAGTAACTCTTGGATTCGCACCAATATAAGTATTTACGCCATATTTTATGGTAAATCCTTCTGGTAACAGGCTTCCTAGCCTGTATTAAGGTATCAATAACTGGCTCAGAAAAACCACGTTTTGATAAAATCAAGCGTTCAATTTCCAAGCAGTCAGCTTCAGAGAAGTTAGATTTTGATGTTTGAATGGACCCTGGATCAGAAGGTCCTGTTTCAGAGGTAGAGACCAAGGCGGACAGGATGACATGTCCACTAGATCTGCATACCAAGTCCTGCGTGGCCATGCAGGTGCTATTAGAATCACTGATGCTCTCTCCTGTTTGATTCTGGCAATCAATCGAGGAAGCATCGGGAAGGGTGGAAACACATAAGCCATCCCGAAGGTCCAAGGTACTGTCAAAGCATCTATCAGAACCGCTCCCGGATCCCTGGATCTGGACCCGTAGCGAGGAAGCTTGGCGTTCTGACGAGACGCCATGAGATCTATCTCTGGTTTGCCCCAACGTCGAAGTATCTGGGCAAAGACCTCCGGATGAAGTTCCCACTCCCCCGGATGAAAAGTCTGACGACTTAAGAAATCCGCCTCCCAATTCTCCACTCCCGGGATGTGGATTGCAGACAGGTGGCAAGAGTGAGACTCTGCCCAGCGAATTATCTTTGATACTTCCATCATTGCTAGGGAGCTTCTTGTCCCTCCCTGATGGTTGATGTAAGCTACAGTCGTGATGTTGTCCGACTGAAACCTGATGAACCCCCGAGTTGTTAACTGGGGCCAAGCCAGAAGGGCATTGAGAACTGCTCTCAATTCCAGAATGTTTATTGGAAGGAGACTCTCCTCCTGATTCCATAGTCCCTGAGCCTTCAGAGAATTCCAGACAGCGCCCCAACCTAGTAGGCTGGCGTCTGTTGTTACAATTGTCCAGTCTGGCCTGCTGAATGGCATCCCCCTGGACAGGTGTGGCCGATAAAGCCACCATAGAAGAGAATTTCTGGTCTCTTGATTCAGATTCAGAGTGGGGGACAAATCTGAGTAATCCCCATTCCACTGACTTAGCATGCACAATTGCAGCGGTCTGAGATGTAGGCGTGCAAAAGGTACTATGTCCATTGCCGCTACCATTAAGCCGATCACCTCCATGCATTGAGCTACTGACGGGTGTTGAATGGAATGAAGGACACGGCATGCATTTTGAAGCTTTGTTAACCTGTCTTCTGTCAGGTAAATCTTCATTTCTACAGAATCTATCAGAGTCCCCAAGAAGGGAACTCTTGTGAGTGGAAAGAGAGAACTCTTCTTTTCGTTCACCTTCCATCCATGCGACCTTAGAAATGCCAGTACTAATTCTGTATGAGACTTGGCAGTTTGAAAGCTTGAAGCTTGTATCAGAATGTCGTCTAGGTACGGAGCTACCGAAATTCCTCGCGGTCTTAGTACCGCCAGAAGAGTACCCAGAACCTTTGTGAAGATTCTTGGAGCCGTAGCCAATCCGAATGGAAGAGCTACAAACTGGTAATGCCTGTCTAGAAAGGCAAACCTTAGATACCGGTAATGATTTCTGTGAATCGGTATGTGAAGGTAAGCATCCTTTAAATCCACTGTGGTCATGTACTGACCCTCTTGGATCATGGGCAAAATTGTTCGAATAGTTTCCATCTTGAACGATGGAACTCTTAGGAATTTGTTTAGGATCTTTAAATCCAAGATTGGCCTGAAAGTTCCCTCTTTTTTGGGAACTACAAACAGATTTGAGTAAAACCCTTGTCCTTGTTCCGACCGCGGAACTGGATGGATCACTCCCATTAATAAAAGATCTTGTACGCAGCGTAGGAACGCTTCTTTCTTTATTTGGTTTGTTGACAACCTTGACAGATGAAATCTCCCTCTTGGGGGAGAGGATTTGAAGTCCAGAAGGTATCCCTGAGATATGATCTCTAACACCCAGGGATCCTGAACATCTCTTGCCCAAGCCTGGGCGAAGAGAGAAAGTCTGCCCCCTACTAGATCCGGTCCCGGATCGGGGGCCCTCGATTCATGCTGTTTTAGGGGCAGCAGCAGGTTTCCTGGCCTGCTTGCCCTTGTTCCAGGACTGGTTAGGTTTCCAGCCTTGTCTGTAGCGAGCAACAGCTCCTTCCTGTTTTGGTGCAGAGGAAGTTGATGCTGTTCCTGCTTTGAAATTACGAAAGGAACGAAAATTAGACTGTCTAGCCCTAGGTTTGGCTTTGTCCTGAGGCAGGGCATGGCCTTTACCTCCTGTAATGTCAGCGATAATCTCTTTCAACCCAGGCCCGAATAAGGTCTGCCCTTTGAAAGGTATATTAAGCAATTTAGATTTAGAAGTAACATCAGCTGACCAGGATTTTAGCCACAGTGCTCTGCGTGCCTGAATGGCAAATCCGGAATTCTTAGCCGTAAGTTTAGTTAAATGTACTACGGCATCTGAAATAAATGAGTTAGCTAACTTAAGGGCTTTAAGTTTGAGTGTAATCTCATCTAGTGTAGATGATTCAAGTGTCTCTTCCAGAGACTCAAACCAAAATGCTGCTGCAGCCGTGACAGGCGCAATACATGCAAGAGGTTGCAATATAAAACCTTGTTGAACAAACATTTTCTTAAGGTAACCCTCTAATTTTTTATCCATTGGATCTGAAAAAGCACAGCTATCCTCCACCGGGATAGTGGTACGCTTAGCTAAAGTAGAAACTGCTCCCTCCACCTTAGGGACCGTTTGCCATAAGTCCCGTGTGGTGGCGTCTATTGGAAACATTTTTCTAAATATCGGAGGGGGTGAGAACGGCACACCGGGTCTATCCCACTCCTTAGTAACAATTTCAGTAAGTCTCTTAGGTATAGGAAAAACATCAGTACTCGCCGGTACCGCAAAATATTTATCCAACCTACACATTTTCTCTGGTATTGCAACTGTGTTACAATCATTCAGAGCCGCTAACACCTCCCCTAGTAATACACGGAGGTTTTCCAGCTTAAATTTAAAATTTGAAATATCTGAATCCAGTCTGTTTGGATCAGAACCGTCACCCACAGAATGAAGTTCTCCGTCCTCATGTTCTGCCACCTGTGACACAGTGTCTGACATGGCCCTAATATTATCAGCGCACTCTGTTCTCACCCCAGAGTGATCACGCTTGCCTCTAAGTTCTGGTAATTTAGCCAAAACTTCAGTCATAACAGTAGCCATATCCTGTAATGTGATTTGAAATGGCCGCCCAGATGTACTCGGCGCTACAATATCACGCACCTCCCGAGCGGGAGATGCAGGTACTGACACGTGAGGCGAGTTAGTCGGCATAACTCTCCCCTCGTTGTTAGGTGAAATATGTTCAGTTTGTACAGATTGACTTTTATTTAAAGTAACATCAATACAATTAGTACATAAATTTCTATTGGGCTCCACTTTGGCATTAGCACATATAGCACATGTATCTTCCTCTGAATCAGACATGTTTAACACACTAGCAATAAACTAGCAACTTGGAAATGCTTTTCAAGTAATTTACAATAATATGAAAACGAACTGTGCCTATAAGAAGCACAGAAAAAATTATGACAGTTGAAAATAAATAAGTTATAGCATCAAATCTTTGTAAGAAATATACAATTTAGCAAAGGATTGTTCCCATTAGCAAAGGATAACTAACCCTGGCAGCAGAAAAAATACACAAATAAACGTTTTTTATCACAGTCAACTACAATCTTCACAGCTCTGCTGTGAATGATTACCTCCCTCAAAAAAAGCTTTGGAGATCCCCGAGTTCTGTAGAGATGAACCGGATCATGCAGGAAGAAAATGAACCTCTGACTGAGTTTTTTGATGCGTAGTAAAAGCGCCAAAAATGGCCCCTCCCCCTCACACATAACAGTGAGAGAGATCAGTAAACTGCTTTAATTTAAACAAAACTATTGCCAAGTGGAAAAAATAGTGCCCAAAACATTTTTTCACCCAGTACCTCAGAGAAATAAACGATTTTACATGCCAGCAAAAAAACGTTTAACCTCAATAAATTAACTGTTATTTAAAACCTATTGCAAGTCCCTGCAAATTAGGTTAAGTCTATGCATACAGTATAAATCCAGTGAAGTACCATTCCCCAGAATACTGAAGTGTAAAATATACATACATGACAGCCTGATATCAGCTACATCTACTGCATTTAAGGCTGAGTTTATATTACAACGGTATGGCAGGATTTTCTCATCAATTCCATGTCAGAAAATAATAAACTGCTACATACCTCTTTGCAGATTAATCTGCCCGCTGTCCCCTGATCTGAAGTTTACCTCTCCTCAGATGGCCGAGAAACAGCAATATGATCTTAACTACTCCGGCTAAAATCATAGAAAAAACTCAGGTAGATTCTTCTTCAAATTCTACCAGAGAATGAATAACACACTCCGGTGCTATTATAAAATAACAAACTTTTGATTGAAGGTAATAAACTAATTAAAATCACCACAGTCCTCTCACACATCCTATCTATTCGTTGGGTGCAAGAGAATGACTGGAGGTGACGTAGAGGGGAGGAGCTATATAGCAGCTCTGCTGGGTGAATCCTCTTGCACTTCCTGTAGGGGAGGAGATAATATCCCAGAAGTAATGATGACCCGTGGACTGACCACACTTAACAGGAGAAATAGGTTTTACAACTGGCCTAATTCTAACTTACGTCTGGACAAAAAAGTCTGAACCTCAGGAAGTTTATCCAGCTTTCTACAAAAAGAACAGAAAGCCGAAATGTGTCCTTTTATGAAATAAGCGAACAAATCCTTGTCAAGGCCAGCTTGTGAAAAACTGAAGGATTCTAGGAATCCTAAAGGAATACCAATAAAATCCTCTGGATAAACACCACTCAAAATATGCCTTCCAAATCTTGTGATAAATCTTATGTGTCACAGGCTTTCTGACCTGCATCAAAGTTTCAATGACCGAATCTGAGAAACCTCTATGTCTCAAAACTAGGTGTTTTACCTTCACGTCATTAAATTTAGAGATGAGATCCTGATGGAAAGAGAGTACCTTGAGACAACCGGTCTAGTCTCAGAGAAAGAATTCATGGAGGAGATGATCTGCACTAGATCCGCATACCATCTCCTGTGGCTGTAACCATTAATATTACTGAAGTTGAATCCTGTTTCATCCAAGTAATGACTCTTGGAAGAATAACAAACAAAGGAAACCGTTATGTTAGATGGAACTCCCATGGACATACCAAGGCGTCTTATGTTACCCTTTGGATCTTTTACAATACATTGGAAGCTAGTGATTTAAGTGAGAGGCCATCAGATATATGTCATGTAAGCCCCATTTGATCACGAAGCAATAGAAAATGTCCTTCCACTCTGTTTGATGGAACGATTGACTGCGATGATCCATCTCCCCAGTTGTTCACACCTGGTATGTGAATTGCCAATAGGGAGCAATGATTCCTCTCTGCCCAAGACAGAGACTAAGACACTTCATGAATGGCCAATGGACTGCTGGTACCTCCCTTGATTTATGCAAGCCACCGGCATGATATTGCCCGACTGGAAACGGATAAACTTTTCCTCCTTTAATAGGGGCCAGGGCTGAAAAGCAAGAAGAATCACTCAAAGTTCTAGAATGTTAATTGATAACCTTGCCTCTAGGAGGAGACCAAACTCCTTGCACTCTTCGAGAAATCCAGACCGCCCCCAAGCCTGAGGGATTGGAATACGTCAGAAAAGTAGACCAAGACTGACAAAGGAAGTATGCACATATGGTCATAGAAAGACTGTGTCCCCAAGAACAGGATTGTCTGATGGAGAAATAAAAAAAACAAAACAAAACAAAAAAAAAACAAAAAAACAATCTGTTGATTCAACTGTAGATCATTATTTGACCACTGAGGTAGCAGACAATCAAAGGGGTCTCAAGTGAAGGGGGGCAAAAGGAGCTGTGTCAGCTACCGTAAGACCCACCGCCTCCATGCGGTTACTGATGGAAATGGAGCCTTTTGTAGGAAAAGACATAACTATCAGGAACTAGATGCATAAGGATTGAGTCTATTATGACTCCTATAAAATGCTACCCTTATAGCAGGATATAATGAGCTTTTGTGTACTTTGATTCTCCAACCAAGGTCTTGAAGGAAGATAGAAGCTTATGAGTATGAGCAATTACTAGTTCAAGCCTATTCCCTGTCACTAGCATGTCGTCCAGATATGGTGCAACTGAAATGCCCTATATTCTGATTCCCCACCAAGATTGTACTCAACACAGAGTGGCATACTGGCAGAGGTTTTGCAAAGGAGGCAGGGACCCTATACTAAGGGCACCACAGCCTTTCTCCCAAAAACAGCTTCTGCCAAAGCAAAAACATCAAACTTGTAAAATTTTGCAAAAGTATGTAAGGAGGACCAAGTAGCCGTCCTACAAATTTGCTCCACAGAGGCCTCGTTCTTAAAGGCCCAAGAAGAGGCCACAGCCCTAGTTGAGTGAGCCGTAACCCTCTGAGGAGGATTATGTCCCGCTGTCTCATAGACCAAACGGATAATGCTCCTCAACCAAAAAGACAGAAGTGGAAGAGGCCCTCTGCCCCCTACGCTTCCCAGAATACACCACAAATAAGGATGAAGTCTGTCTGAAATTCTTTGTGGCCTGAAGATAAAACTTAACCACATCCAAGTTATGAAGTAACCTTTCCTTAGACGAAGAAGGGTTAGGACACAAGGAAGGTACTACTATCTCCTGATTGATATTACAATCTGACACCACCTTGGGAAGAAATTCCAACCCAGTGCGAAGCACAGCCTTATCGGCATAAAAAACCTGGTAAGGGGGCTCATGTTGCAAGGTCGCTAACTCAGAGACTGTAAGCAGACGCAATAGCCAGAAGAAACAGAACCTTCCAGGAAAGAATCTTAATGCATAGGCTCAAACGGAGCCCTTTGCAAAACCTTAAGAACCAAGTTCAAGCTCCAAGGGGGAGCCGAAGATCTAAAAACCGGTCTGATTCTGGACAGAGCATGAACAAAAGGACTGAATATCAGGAAGCTCCGCTAGCTTCTTGTGTAACAGATCCGATAAAGGCCGAAATATGTGCCTTTAAGGAACTAGCAGCAAGGCCCTTATCTAGACCAGCTTGAAGAAAAGCCAAAAACCTGGATACCCTAATCTTATGCCAGGGATATCAATGTTCCTCACACAAGGATAAATAGGTCCTCCACACCTTATGATAGATGCGTCAAATGACCCGTTTCCTGGCCTGAATGAGAGTATCAATCACTCCCTCCGAGAACCCTCTACGTTCAATCTCTACGCAGTCAGCCTCAGAGAATCGAGATTTTGGTGGAGAAAAGGACCCTGCTCCAGCAGATCTCTGTGATTTTAAACTTAAAATCTGGCTCCTCCATAGTCGGAGGTTTCAAAGACGCTGATTCCGTCCCAGAGAGGGCACCCTCCGACGAGTCGGAGGCGTCATCATCGGATAATCTCTCAGGATGAGAGATATCCAATATAGTAGATGACCCCTGGGACGGAAGGCTATGTCTTTCCCTTTGCTTGCCCTTCGCAGGATGTGGTAGGGCATGGAAGGTCGCAGAAACTGCTTCTTGCAACTGTGCAGCAAAATCTGGCGGCCACAAGGCCCCTCCCGCGGGATGATCAGTAGGGCCTTGGGGAGCTACATGTGTAATCGGAGATGAATGTTGGGAACGCATCTTGCTGGGCGGAGAACCCTCAGAGATGGATGGCTCAGTAGTACTAAATATCTTATTCTTTTTAGATATTGCAATTTTATCAAAGCATGTGGAACACAGTTGAGCAGGCAGATCAACCTGTACCTCTTCACAATAAACATAGGTATTAGATTTAATTTAAGAGGGAGTATCCTCTGAGTCCTCCATAGCTTACGCCTTTCATACGGACTAGATAGATTAAATAGCACCTTTATACACCAATGGCCAGGACACTCACAACCTCCTATGACCCCAACAACAGAGAAACCGTTACGTCTCCTGCAATTGCCGATCAGGAAAAAGAGTGGAAGAAGCCACTCCCGGTCAGATTGAGTGAAATGCAGGACCGCCCCTGCACTACAGAAAAACATGCCAAAAGAAGGCTGCACTGCTCTTACGCCTGGCTGTTCACACATTGCTAGACATAGCATCAAACACAATAAAATATTATGCATAAATCCGCCCCCCTGTTCAATAATCCCCTTTCCAGTGATATTAGCCCATGATTCTATAGAGATAAAAGGAGACACACTGTGACACGGGCTTCTTGCGTTATCATATGTGTATAAAATGAAACGATCTTACCAGAATCTATGCCGTGGAACAGGAACACGGCCCTTCAAGTGTCAGGTTAGTAGCATCGCTCCCGACATGGATTTAAGAGAATAAAGCAGGCAGCGAAACTTATCAACGCTGATTGCTTAAGGAGCTGTTAATCATGAATCAGGATTTTTTCGCGGAAGAACTCCCCATGCATCTCCGGATTCTAACTTTCACCCATGCTCTCACTGAGAGGCTGAAAGGACTAAGCGCCAGTCCCATTTCTTAGAGTACTAGCCTCCATAAGAGACAACTCCAATCTTGCGACACTGGGGGATGAGGGGAGTGGGGGAGGTATCTAAGCCTTTGGCTGGAGTGTCTTTGCCTCCTCCTGGTGGCCAGCTTCTTAATTCCCACAAGTAATGAATGAAGCAGTGGACTATCCTCTCATTAAGATGGAAATGCAGACTGACATAAACACTATCTGTTTACATCCCCTGGCAATGATGGAAGTACAATGCTTTATTGACTTATAAAGAAGTATCAATGACAAATGGTGGCATTATAATTTATTATAACTATCTGCGCTATTATGATTAGTACAATATGTAATTGCGTATATTATAGTAAATTGGGTACACTGTAGATCACATAAGAATGTGCTCATATGTACAGCTGCATAAAGGTCTTTGCAAAAACACACTTAAAGGCCAGGCACCTATTTCATAAAAAGTGCCATAAAAATTTCCCCAGAGCTGCAAGAGAGCTGTGATTAGAATAGGGTAGGTAGGGACCTAAAAAATAAAAAATGTGTGAGGAGAGCAAGCCAAGTCCCCTGGCTATGCTGTACCTGTGTCAGGGAACCTACAAATAGCCTATGGGCTCTGTGTGCGCTATGTTAAGTCACTTACCTTACCAGGCATGTCAAACCCTTGTCAATGCAGCTGCCGCAGTATCCAGTAGAGAGCCCATCCAGTGCAGTTATTGGGTACCGCAAAGGATTGCGGTAGGAAATACCTGTGTCCCTCAGGGGAGGCCAAGGACGAGTCCCTGTGACGCCTGAGGGTAGTTATGGCTGAAGTCCCCTAGGGAAGTACTGTGCACATAACAGGGTATTCATGTGTCCCTGTATCATCCAGCTGCTGTGAAGTTTCTCTTCTGTCTTCTTTGTTAGTAATACTCCCTTGGGACTCTGGGTCTCACATTGGTCTGAGCTCCCAAATTCAAATCCATAAGCAAGTAGCTGGAAACAGCTCTATTGTCAAATAACTCCTACGAGGCCAAGAACATAACTAAGAGAGATGGGAGGGATTTTAAACTCTGATATGGGCTCTTGACCTAGTGGCAGGAAATATATCCCATACGCTATGGAGAACTGTGGACCATCATTTTACGAAAGAAAGACACAACCGCAAGAGCAGACTTAAGTGATGCACCGGCAGCATAAAGTGACAATAGGTTTACTAAATATAGAAACTGTTTTATACAAAGAAGACTTCTCTGTATAGCCGGCCGTTAAAGTGTACTATGTGGGGTATTTGTGCTCAGTTCATGGATCAGAGCTTTTGTCTGTTGTAAACTTAGCTACCACCTACTGAACTAAGTGCAGGATTAAACCATAGGCAGGCAGCGTTATGCTCCCCTAACTTGATAGGAAAGGCTTTTTTACATTTTGATTATGCCACTTGATAAGGCCCCTCCCATAGTGTGATGACACTATTCACTTGCACAACAGCTAACACCATTACATGTGACAAATCCTTTTAATCAGTTTCCTTTACACACATCACCCTAGCATAACATTGGAGGGGTCAAGAGACCATTAAAACAAGGTAGGTTTATATTTTTACATAAACATCAAATTGAGTTGCTGCTGGTGGAAAAATCACGACGCAATGTGAATTACACAAAATCCTACGCAATGGAGATGGCAGAGCAAGGGGTAAAGGGCAGACTTATCAGCTCTAAATAAGCACAAACTCAGAGCGTCGCAAAGTTTGTATTTAGTCTTCAGGCTACATTAGTAACAACCACTGAGGCTAGGACAGCTTGAGGGGAACATGAGTGGAAAGTTTCTCAGTACAAGTGTCAAGCTCCTTAGTGTGTAGCTGTAACAAAATGCATCTTATTAAGCAGGAAGCTGCACGTTATTAGCCGGCAGGTGACTTAAAGTGATCCTAGCGTTTGTGAGATGCTAGGATTTACACATGCAACAAAGAAAGGGGACTTTCCGTCATGAAGTATAAAATACCTCATGCTAAAAGTTCCTTTGCCTGCAGCGTTCGCCACACTGAGCGCTTCAGGGGGACCATGGCAGAACACTATTTTATCAATAAGGTGAACTTAGCCAATAACATGCTAGTTATCCATCATAATGCCAGCTGGCACACACAGCTATTGGATAAGAGGTGGAAACGAAACCTCACTGAAAAATAGCGTTCTGCTGTGGGCTGCCTGAGTAGCTCAGCGTGGCGAACACTTCATAATACTTCATTACTAAAAGTGCCCTTTATTTGTTCCAGTGGTGAAACGCTAGGATTTACTATCACTTTAAGGACACACGTACAAGTATATTTATCTCTTATTAGGGAAAATCTTGGTCCTCCTAAGGCTATACAAAGTCTGAATGTGCCTTGTTTTAAATCCCCTCACATCACAGAGTGATGTAAATCATTGTGCTCAATCCTACCGTCATGATTTATTCGTACAGTGCCCATAGATACATCACGTGGTGCCTAGCACATAAATAGCATGCACACAAGGATTCCCAAGCAATAGAACAATGTTATACATAACCACCTAGCAGTGTGGGGTTTTTCATTAGGACCTGTGTCTCAAGGTAGGTTTGCCTCCCACCAGCCATTAGTCTTACAAACCTTCCGCAAGACTCACCAGTGTGCGCAGCCAGCATTCCTCACAGTGCACGTGCCAACACTGAATCGACGTCAGGGGCATGGTGTAGGAGTCCTGGCAAGAAAAGAAAGGAAATTATGTGCATAAATTGTAATCAGCCCCTGACACAAGCAGCAGTTGTAGCATCCTGGACAAGTCATGCACACAGTGTCACTACGATGAGGGACTAGATGCCAGCTGTGTGCTTCACTTAAATGCACACATTTTGCTCTTAATTTTATCATAGCAAAAAATATGGCAAATTTACGATGAGGACACAGATGGGTGACATTACCTAGCTTATACATATACAGTTATTGTTTAATACCTTATGTGAAGTATTACTCCTGCATAGATGTGTGACATTACCTAATACATTTACAGTTATGATCTAATACTTTATGTGAGAATTATTACTCCTGCATAGATGTGTGACATTACCTAACTTATACAAATACACTTATGGTCTAATACTTTATGTGAGAATTATTACTCCTGCATAGAAACGTGGCATTACCTAGCGCATATATATATATATATATATATATATATATACACACACACATATACACACACATACATACACACAGTTATGGTCTAATACTTTATATGAGAGTTATTACTCCTGCACAGATGCATGCCACTAGATTATAAATATACAGTTATGGTTTAATACTTTATATGAGCAGTATTACTACTGCACAGATGCGTGACATTACCTAGATTATACAAATACTGTTATGGTTTAACACTTTATATGAGAGTTATTACTCCTGCATAGATGCGTGGCATTACCTAGCTTATACATATACAGTTATGGTCTAATACTTTATATGAGAGTTATTACTCCTGCATAGATGTGTGATATTACCTAGCTTATACATATACAGTTATGGTCTAATACTTTATGCGAGAATTATTACTACTGCACAGATGTGTGACTACCTAACTTATACAAATACAGATATGGTCTAATACTTTACGTGAGAGGTATTACTACTGCACAGATGTGTGACATTACCTAGCTTACACATATACAGTTATGGTCTAATACTTTTTGTGGAGGCATTACTACTGCACAGATGTGTGACACTCACCATGCAAATGAGGCATTTGTAGCGATCCCCTCTTGACAGCTGTCTTTCTAATTCTCGAATACGAGCTTTTAGTGCGTCAAACGTCGTCACTGTTGAGTCTTCTGTAATTCTGAAGAAAAAAATAAATATATATATTCTGAAAAGGTGTGAAAGTACAAATGTGAAAAGATATCAAACGACAGCAGCAAAAATATAATTTTTGCTCACCTAATAAATTTATTTCCTAGTGGTGAGAGTCCACACGCTATTACTCCTGGGAAATATACTCCTGACTAGGAGAAGGTAAAGATCCCCAAAACACCTTCCAGAATACTAGAAACTAGTCTGTGCACCAGTATTCAGACACTACGCCTTCTCAGAGAGTCTTTAGTGGCTTGTATTAAACCGATTACATCTTCAGTAGCAATACATAACACTTGCCAGCTCTCTGAGGTTAAGTGTCTGAATACTGGTGCACAGGCCATCACAGGATATGTGCGTATGCCGCTGAAAACCAGTAATAACCTTTACTAAAAGCTAATGGAAGTATATTGTAAAAATGTTTCTATTTCAAGCTGACCTTTCTATCCCTTTAAAACACAGAGCTATACATGAAATAAAGGAAGAACAAACTAGCGCTAATCAAATCTTAACGGGCAAAAAACAAAAAAACTGATGCACGCTAATAAAACCTAGGGTGTATAAGAATATAAGGTTCCTGTAGCCCAATTCCAAATAAAGATGCCTGTGACAATAGTCCAGAGGACCACTCTCACAGAAGAACATTTGGAGCACCTCCAGTCTTCACCTTTCTTCTGTAAGGCAAAGATAAAACTTGTTACCAGAGAGATGGGAGGGGTTTTAAGGCCTCAGAGTTTTAGGAATCTTTGTCTCCTCCTAGTGGTCAGGAGTGGAATTCCCAGGAGTAATGTCTTGAGAACTCTCACCACCTTTATGAAAGAAACTACTTTATATCAGCAAAACCTTCCAATTGGGCAAGTACCATCTAGGAAACCATTTTAATAAATGAATAAAGTTAAATGCACTACAACACATGCACAATGTTCTGCCTCCAAATGATTAAGTTACTTTATAATGTATAATGCTTTTATAATTCCTTCCCTCCTGATCATCTTTATCAGTCACACCCTGGTACACTACTGTATAATGCTTTTATAATTCCTTCCCTCCTGATCATCTTTATCAGTTACACCCTGGTACACTACTGTATAATGCTTTTACAATTCATTCCCTCCTGATCTTCTTTATCAGTCACACCCTGGTACACTACTGTATAATGCTTTTACAATTCATTACCTCCTGATCTTCTAGTTCAGTCACACCCTGGTACACTACCATATTATGCTATTACTATTCATTCCCTCCTGATCTTCTAGTTCAGTCACACCCTGGTACACTACCATATAATGCTGTTAGAATTCATTCCCTCCTGATCTTTATCAGTCACACCCTGGTACACTACTGTATAATGCTTTTAGAATTCATTCCCTCCTGATCTTCTAGTTCAGTCACACCCTGGTACACTACTGTAAAATGCTTTTACAATTCATTACCTCCTGATCTTCTAGTTCAGTCACACCCTGGTATACTACCATATAATGCTATTACTATTCATTCCCTCCTGATCTTCTAGTTCAGTCACACCCTGGTACACTACTGTATAATGCTTTTAGAATTCATTCCCTCCTGATCTTCTAGTTCAATCACACCCTGGTACACTACTGTAAAATGCTTTTACAATTCATTACCTCCTGATCTTCTAGTTCAGTCACACCCTGGTATACTACCATATAATGCTATTACTATTCATTCCCTCCTGATCTTCTAGTTCAGTCACACCCTGGTACACTACTGTATAATGCTTTTACAATTCATTCCCTCCTGATCTTCTTTATCAGTCACACCCTGGTACACTACTGTATAATGCTTTTACAATTCATTCCCTCCTGATCTTCTTTATCAGTCACACCCTGGTACACTACTGTATAATGCTTTTACAATTCATTCCCTCCTGATCTTCTTTATCAGTCACACCCTGGTACACTACTGTATAATGCTTTTACAATTCATTCCCTCTTGATCTTCTTTATCAGTCACACCCTGGTACACTACTGTATAATGCTTTTACTATTCATTCCCTCCTGATCTTCTAGTTCAGTCACACCCTGGTACACTACTGTATAATGCTATTACTATTCATTCCCTCCTGATCTTCTTTATCAGTCACACCCTGGTACACTACTGTATAATGCTTTTACTATTCATTCCCTCCTGATCTTCAAGTTCAGTCACACCCTGGTACACTACTGTATAATGCTATTACTATTCATTCCCTCCTGATCTTCTTTATCAGTCACACCCTGGTACACTACTGTATAATGCTATTACTATTCATTCCCTCCTGATCTTCTTTATCAGTCACACCCTGGTACACTACTGTATAATGCTTTTACTATTCATTCCCTCCTGATCTTCTTTATCAGTCACACCCTGGTACACTACTGTATAATGCTATTACTATTCATTCCCTCCTGATCTTCTTTATCAGTCACACCCTGGTATACTATCATATAATGCTATTACTATTCATTCCCTCCTGATCTTCTTTATCAGTCATACCCTGGTACACTACTGTATAATGCTTTTACAATTCATTCCCTCCTGATCTTCTAGTTCAGTCACACCCTGGTACACTACTGTATAATGCTATTACTATTCATTCCCTCCTGATCTTCTAGTTCAGTCACACCCTGGTACACTACTGTATAATGCTTTTACAATTCATTCCCTCCTGATCTTCTTTATCAGTCACACCCTGGTACACTACTGTATAATGCTTTTACAATTCATTCCCTCCTGATCTTCTTTATCAGTCACACCCTGGTACACTACTGTATAATGCTTTTACAATTCATTCCCTCCTGATCTTCTTTATCAGTCACACCCTGGTACACTACTGTATAATGCTTTTACAATTCATTCCCTCCTGATCTTCTTTATCAGTCACACCCTGGTACACTACTGTATAATGCTTTTACAATTCATTCCCTCTTGATCTTCTAGTTCAGTCACACCCTGGTACACTACTGTATAATGCTTTTAGAATTCATTACCTCCTGATCTTCTAGTTCAGTCACACCCTGGTACACTACCATATAATGCTATTACAATTCATTCCCTCCTGATCTTCTAGTTCAGTCACACCCTGGTACACTACCATATAATGCTATTACAATTCATTCCCTCCTGATCTTCTAGTTCAGTCACACCCTGGTACACTACTGTATAATGCTTTTACAATTCATTCCCTCCTGATCTTCTAGTTCAGTCACACCCTGGTACACTACAGTATAATGCTTTTACAATTCATTCCCTCCTGATCTTCTTTATCAGTCACACCCTGGTACACTACTGTATAATGCTTTTACAATTCATTCCCTCCTGATCTTCTAGTTCAGTCACACCCTGGTACACTACTGTATAATGCTTTTACAATTCATTCCCTCCTGATCTTCTAGTTCAGTCACACCCTGGTACACTACTGTATAATGCTTTTACAATTCATTCCCTCCTGATCTTCTAGTTCAGTCACACCCTGGTACACTACAGTATAATGCTATTACAATTCATTCCCTCCTGATCTTCTAGTTCAGTCACACCCTGGTACACTACTGTATAATGCTTTTAGAATTCATTTCCTCCTGATCTTAATGTTCTTAAAATAAACCTTTTTTTACTGCAACTGTTTTTCAATAGCCAAACTCACCATTTGTTTTACATGGAGGAGCCAATCTGGGCTTAAAGTGAATGTAAATTTTGATGCTTAAGTTCCCGGTTTTTAAGACTTTGATTAAAAACAGGGGCACTTTAATTCATCAAAATTTACATTTCACTCCTGTTGAGAAAAAGAAACTTACCTTTTAATCTTCACAGCAGCTCCAGCTTCCTCCACCTGTCGCAAAGCCTCTTCCTGGGTCTAAAATGAAGAATCTGGCTTCCTCCAATCACAGCGTTGAATCAGACACTGATTCCCCCGTGATTGGAGGATGACCTATCCATCATTTTGACATCAGAAACGGCTTGCAACGACCGGAGGAAGCTGGAGCTGCTGTCAAGATTAAAAGGTAAGGGTTTTTTTTACAACAGGAGTGAAATGTAAATTTTGATGAATTAAAGTGCCCCTGTTTTTAATCAAATTTTTAAAAACCGGGCACTTTAGCATCAAAATTAACATTCACTTTAAGTCTGCAGACAACAAGGGTAGCCACAGCCATTACGCTAGTATAAAGAGCATGGTTTTACAGTTGTTATCTGATAAAACTAATTAGAGACGTATATGTAGCAGGGATAGCCTTGGTCATTTTGTCTAATAAAGACAATTAGGTACAGACATGTAGCAGGTTACACACAGTCATTGTTCGTATAAAGTGCGTTTTACAGTTTTTTGATAAAGAAAATTAGGTACAGATATGTAGCAGGGTTACTCATTCTCATTACGTTAGTATAAAGTGCGTTGT
Source organism: Bombina bombina (assembly GCF_027579735.1). Taxonomy (NCBI): domain Eukaryota; kingdom Metazoa; phylum Chordata; class Amphibia; order Anura; family Bombinatoridae; genus Bombina; species Bombina bombina. The sequence continues at coordinate 151,174,752 of NC_069508.1, forward strand.
TTTTCAGTTGTTATATGATAAAGGCAATTAGGTACACGTACGAGGGTAGTCACAGTCATTATGTTATGTAGTAGGGTTATACACAGCCATTATGTTATTATAATGTGTGTTTTACAGTTGTTATCTGAGAGAAATTGTAGTGCAGACTTCACAGGGCTGAACTCATTGAATGATCAAAGAAAAAGGGCAAAACTCTCCAGCACTGCGAGATCTCTCACAAGATTATTATAGAAAGGCAGATGTTGCTAAACGTGTCTAAGGGGCGTTCCCTGCAGTTGAAGGAGTGACAAGCTCAGTGTTATATAGCACTACACAACATGACAGTTCTGCTCTATTTACACTCTGTGCTTTGTATTTTATATTACTTTACACTTCAGATTGGGTCCTTTCAGTATTATTACTTTTAAGCTTTTCTCTCTCTTTTCTATTTTAATACATTTAGCTTTAGATTCAGCAGTGATTTTACAAATTCTGATTATGCTCTGAAACTTTGTGCTACTTTAACAAATTAGATCATAATTTATATATTTCTGTGTATCTTTTACAACTTACATTGCACTTGGTATTTTCTCTATTGTAAAATAAAACACAGCTTCAGAAAGTGGGAGGGACAGGAGAGATCCCTGGGCTGAACAGAGGCGTTCCTTTGGTATATCTGGAGCTCTCTTACAAGTCTTGTGAGGTGATGTAAGCATTTAAACAAGCTTGCCTCACTAATTTTCCTAGCCAACTATATATAGGTGAAGTTTTCTAAAAATTGACAATACACCCATTTAACTGACAGAAAAGTAATATTTACTAAACTAAAGGCAAAAGCAAATTAAACTGTAGTGAAAACATTTCAGTTTAATTTGCAATTGATGCAAACTGAGCCTTTATATAAGCCCCAGGTCTCTGCCAATTCAGGTAGCTACGCTGGTGGTCTTGGCTATAGTCAGTGTTCCAAAAGGACTGTCCTTTTGGAACACTGACTATAGCCAAGACCACCAGCGTAGCTACCTGAATTGGCAGAGACGAGCGGAATCTTACCACCACAGTGGAGTGGGAGTTAGCTGGACAACTCTGAGGGTCCAGGAGGCACTTGTGACACTTTTCAAGTGTCCTTCATCCTGTGAGTATTTGGTTTTATTTGCACTGCGTGTCCCATCTCATTGGTAACCGCACTATGTTGGCGCCTTCTTTTATCTCCTTTTCTATGTAGTATCCACCCCTGGGTCACCAACAGGGATCGTTTGAAGAAGTGCTTGCCTCCTGTGATTTGGACGATACGCCCACCACATTTGTATACATTTGAACTTTGTGTATTGGGACGATCTCACTATATCGTATCTATTAACGATTTAACTATATCGCTGTGTCTACTAACAACCACTGCCTTGTATTTTAAATGCCAGTACCCCCTTTTTTAGTTAAGGAGTATACTGCCAAGACAGCACTAATTTACTATCACCATTTGTTATTTGAGTTTAGACCTAGGAATAACTTATCTGTTTCCTACTTGGTCTCATTTTTTGAAATTATCACTTTATGATTGCCACCTGCATATACACTTTTTATTCACCTTTATATTGATAGTTGATTTTAGACCGTTGGCGCACTAATTATACACTTTTATATTTTTAAATGTAATTAAACAATCTGAAAGGTAAAGTTATATAAAATACAAAGCACACGTAAATGCAGCAGAACTCTCATGTCACACAATGCTATATTGCACTAGGTTTGTCTCGCCTTCACATACAAAAATGGAGGAATCTGCCTTTTAAGAATTTCACTAGGGATCTCACAGAGCTGGAGGATAATTTTATATCATCTCCCTTGAGCACAAGGAGTAGGGGGGTTATATCATATTTATATAATTAAGCCCTAAGTCAGGTTCTCCTAAACCTAGGGAGTAGAAAATTTAAATTCTAGAAAAAAAAAACCCACACACAAGAATCACGGTCTACAGCCAGAGAAATGAATTAGAAGGCAGTTTCTAATGGAGATTGAAGGGATAAAGTCTCAGATCAGCCTGATACAACGGACAAATCAATTGCTGGACTGTAGATCAGGGCGCTAGTTAGCTGGAAAATGAACGCACCGCTAGCTGCGTCACGCTGCAGGGAACCTGGGCAAATCAATGGCAGGGGTATTGATTTAGTTATTATCACTTCATACGCTCCCAGACATTGTTAAATATACATTTATTAACAAGAGCAGGGAGCGTGGAGGGGAAGGCTGAATCTTCAGAACTGAGAAGTAAAATCCTTTGGGGCCTTATGTGCGGCCAGGACCCATGGTCAGGAAAAAGGTAACCGTGCGCCTGGTAATTAGAACACCCCCTGCTGCTACAAAGTAGTAACCATAAGCCTGGTGCTCGGATTAGAAAAACCCCTGCTGCTACAAAGTAGTAACCATGTGCCTGGCGATGAGATTACATCACCCCCTGCTTCTACAAAGTAGTAACCGTGTGCCTGGCGATCAGATTACATCACCCCCTGCTTCTACAAAGTAGTAACCTTGTGCCTGGCGATCATATTAGATCACCCCCTGCTTCTACAAAGTAGTAACCGTGTGCCTGGCGATGAGATTAGATCCCCCTGATACAAGCAGTGGCAAAAATTGGAGGAATCTAACCCTGTAGGACAAGGATTAGCATCAAGGTTGCACATGGCACTGCTGTCAACCTTGTTTCTGCCACTGCAGTAAGGAAACAATATGTTTCATCTCAAGATACTTGACAAGAATGGCTTTATTAAAAATAAATCATTACATTTTATTTCTTTCCTATGTCATGGAAAGTCCACGTCATTCTAATTACTTGTGGGATATTCAACTCCTGACCAGCATGAGGAGGCAAAGAGCACCCCAGCAGAGCTGTTAAGTGTAACTTCCCTTACCTGTAACTCCCAGTAATTCTTTGCCTCTGATCGGGAGGATGGCGAAGATGAGTGTCTGAGAATCCTTTCATGGGTACTTTTCCCTGCAAGCAAGGATTTGGGGCTATGCTGTGTCCATGTCAATCTCATTAGTAAGATTAACCTCTTAACGACCCTGTACGTCCTCAGGGGTTTCAAGCAGTGGACACAGCATCACTGCAATAGCTTTTTTGGCACACTGATGCAGAGAGAGACACTCTGTGGCCCTCTCTGCATCGGCCAGCGATGGTGCCGATCGTTGGGGGGTGGGAGCCATTGCAGGGAATCGGGTGGGCGGTCCATCGTTGGTGAGTTTCCGGCCAGCAGTGGGAAATGACTGTCGGGTGCGCACGGTGGGTGGAGGCGTGTGTGTGCGTGCCAGCGATCTGGCCGCATATAAAAAAAATTAAGCGGTGGAAGAGGGTGGTGGGTGGCAGAGGAGGGAGGAATATGTTTTGAAAAGGGATCTGGGAGGGGGGTAGGGTATGGAGGGGGGCAGCTACATTACAGAAAAAGTGGGATTAAAAAAAAAATAAAAAAAAAAAACACATTTGATTGCAAAGTGGGTACTGGCAGTACCCAAAATGGTGGCAAATAGTGGGGGAGAGTTAGATATTTCTTGGGGGGGGGTCAGGGAGGATCGTACACAGCAGAATATATTTTTAAATAAAAATAAAAAAAGGCTTTTATTTTAGTAGTGGCAGACTTTCTGCCAGTACTTAAGATGGCGAGGACAACTGTGGGGTGGGGGAGGGAAGAGAGCTGTTTGGGAGAGATCAGGGGGTGGGATGTGTCAGGTGGGAGGCTGATCTCTAAACCAAAGCTAAAATTAACCCTTCAAGCTCCCTAATTAACCCCGTCACTGCTGGGCCTAAAACAAGTGTGGTGCGCAGCAGCATTTAGCGGGCCTTCTAATTACCAAAAAGTAATGCCACAGCCATAAATGTCTGCCATTTCTGAACAAAGGGGATCCCAGAGAAGCATTTACAACCATTTGTGCCATAATTGCACAAGTTGTTTGTAAATAATTTCAGTGAGAAACCTAAACTTTGTGAAAAAGTTTGTGAAAAATTGAACCTTTTTTTTTTTTTTTTTTTGATCGCATTTGGCGGTGAAATTATGGCATGAAATATACCAAAATGGGCCTATATCAATACTTTGGGTTCTACATGTCAAGGGATATTCAGCAACTCCTGAGAGGTATCAGTGTTCCAATGTAACTATCGTTAATTTTGAGGGGGAAAAAAATGGTTAGAAAATAGCAAAGTGCTACTTGTATTTTATTTCCCTATAACTTGCAAAAAAAGCAAAATGAACATGTAAACATTGGATATTTCTAAACTCAGGACAAAAATTCAGAAACTATTTAGCATGGGTGTTTTTTGGTGGTTGTAGATGTGTAACAGATTTTGGGGGTCAAAGTTAGAAACTGTTTTTTTTCATCATTTTTTTTATTTTTTATAGTAAATTATAAGATATGATGAAAATAATTGTATCTTTAGAAAGTCTATTTAATGGCGACAAAAACAGTATATAATATGTGTGGGTACAGTAAATGAGTAAGAGGGAAAATTACAGCTAAACACAAACACCGCAGAAATGTAAAAATAGCCTTGGTCCCAAATGGTCAGAAAATGGAAAAGTGCTGTGGTCCTTAAGGGGTTTATGGTGGCTTTTAGCAGTTAGAAAGCGGCGAGGTAGTCCTTGCTTTATTATAACATTTATGCTACCCCTTTATGGAAAGCCAGGGTTGGTTACTCTGTCCTTTCTTTGTCTACAGGTCTGACAGATGTTGGTGAGTTTGTCACACCTGACAGGCTGCCTCTGCCTGGCAGCTGGATCCACAGGTAAGTGCTTATACCTTATGGAGGGTCAGCATTTAGGATTAAATCTGTGGCCATTATAATACTCCCTGGATTGGAATATTTTTTCAGGCAGCTTGTAGAGTACTGTACTGCTAGGGGTATATAAAACGTTAACTGGATTTCAGGTTCAAGTTATTTATGGCTGGCTGCGAGACAATGGCTCTGGAAAAGCAGGGGTTAATATACCTTTTCTTTTTTATTATTTCTACTATACATGTGCCTGATGTAGTTATTTCATTATACCGACGTATACAGTACTTTATAGCATTTCATTTTATTCAGTATCGTTTTGTGGTGCATTCGTAATTTATTTTCTTCCTTGCGGTCACGTGACCATACTTGAGGCTTCCGCTTCTCCGGCAATCCTGTCAGCCGGTCTTTTAGCGGAGCGCATTTAGCTGCATGACTGGAGAATTCCCTGTGACTCCGGTTCAGAGTATTGATTGTCTCCTTCATCTGACTCGTTACTAATGGGTATCAGGAGCGGTAAGTCCTCAGCAAAGTCTGAGGTTTTTTTTTTTTTTAAGGTTTTTTACTCTTTGTTTTCTCTGTCTGACAGTTTTTAAGTACCATTACATCAGGGTACATTTAAATTGCATAGGGTTTATCTTGAATAAGTCTTCTTACTAGTGTGAATACATGTTTAACATGGATACTGAACTGAATTTGGGTACCAATTTTGACAAATGTTTATATTGTTTGGAGGTGCAAGTTCTTCCTCGTGTGCAACTATGTTCCACATGTTTAAGCAGGACTTTGTCATCTAGAGACAAGGATTCCTCCTCTGAGCCATATCTCGAAGGATAAAGTTGTTCATGCCATGTCTCAGTTTTCCCCCTTTAACGTCCCATGCTTTTGCAGTTTCACATGCAGTACCCTGCAGTTCCTCTCAACATCCTTCTGGGGGTGTTTATTTAACAGGACATCAGCCTTCCCTGTTGCTGGTAAGCGAAAGAGGAAATCTAAAAATATTGCTTAGTGACTTCTAAAGGCGAGATCTCCGATTCTGAATCTGCAATGGCCAATACTACACTCAGAGGAGGTTAATTTTAAATTTAAAGCTAGAACACCTTTGATTACTTTTGAAGGAGGTTCTTGCTACTTTGAAGGACTTCAACTCGTCTGTTGCTGAGAATCCAAAGAAAGTCTAGTAAACTTAACAGAGTATATGATGTCACTCCATCTGTGGACGTTTTTCCAGTTCCTGGTCATATGGTGGAGAATATAGCTCAGGAATGGGACAAACCAGGGATTCCTTTTCCCCAGCCCCTGTTTTTAATAAAATGTTTCCTGTAGTTGACTCTGTACGTGACTCTTAGCTCCCTCTACCTTAGGCACAGTGTGTCATCTCTACTCTAGCCAAGAGAACTACTATTCCTACTGAGGATAGTTCTTTCAAAGATTCCTTGGATAAGAAGCTTGAAGCTTACTTATAGAATATCTACATTCTTCAGGGATACAGTGGCAGCCTGTTGCAAGTATTGCTACGGTTGCGGGAGCAGCATCTTATTGGTGCAATGTCTTGTCTGATCTCAGAAGAGACTACTATAGAGATCATCCAGGATAGGATCAAGGCTCTTAAGTTGGCCAATACTTTTATCTGTGATGCCAACATGCAAGTGGTTAGACTGAGCCAATATTTCTAGCCTTGCTGTTATGGCTTGCAGAGCTCCGTGGTTAAAATCTTGGTCTGCAGATCAAGAAACAAAAGTCTTTGTCTTCCAAGCCAGAGCAATCCAGGTCATCTTGGAAATCCAGTCAGCCTTCCAATGATTCTAAATCAGCATGAAGGGGCCGCCCCCAATCCAGTCTTGGATCAAGTGGGGGGCAGGCTTTTGCTTTTTCGTCTGGCTTGCATACGCGATGTCCCAGACCCTTGGGCTTTGGACATAGTATCCTAAGGATACAGGAGAGGATTCAAGACTTGTCCTTTCAGGGGCAGACTTATCCTATCAGGGTTATCTGTGAACCAGGTAAAGAGAGAGGCCTTCTTAAACTGTGTAAAGGACCTATCTTCTGTGTGGTTGATGTGGTTGATTGTTCCAGTTCCCGTAGAGGAACAGGGTCAAGGATTCTATTCAACTCTTTTTGTGGTTCCCAAAAAGGAGGGAACTTTACATCCCAAGTATCTGAACTAATTCCTCAGGGTTCCGTCCTTCAAAATGGAAACCATTCGTTCCATTCTTCTCTTGGTCCAAAAGGGTCAGTTCATGACGACCATAGACTTGAAGGACTCTTATCTTCATGTTCCCATTCAGGGATCATCACTAATTTCTGATATTTGCCCTTCCATATGGCCTTGCTACAGCTCCCAGAATAGTCACAAAGGTTCTGGGGGCTCTTTTGTCATTGGTCAGATCTCAGGGAATAGAGGTGGATATATACATATACATATATATATATATATATATATATATATATATATATATATATATATATATATATATATATATATTTTTGTAATTTATTTATTTTCTTTCTTTCACACTTTGTCTTATAAATTATTTGCCAGTTTTAAAACTGTTAAACCGATTCCTTATCATTACACATATAGTGTTTAGGATTTGCTTTTTAGCGCTTCCCTTTATTTCCACTTTGCTTTCCACAAAATAAGTTCTGAGCCTTAGACTTCAACAGTAATACTACGGGACACAATACATTAATGTTAAAGGGATACCTATACTAACCAGTACAATCTAAAAAAAAAAAAATATATATAATATAGAACATGTCTGAAAGGGTACCGCAAAACAAAAACAAAATATTTTTTATTTAAAAGACGTTTAGGTGTAACCATAATGAGATAGATTTATTATCTTCATTTTCAATAAAGTCTAATTGTGCAATTTCTTGCTTTTTGAGGAAGAAACACAATTACCATTAAATGCAAGTTCTGTTTCCAAAAGGGATTAAACCAACTAGGCCAGGGTTTGACAAATGCAGAAAAATCAGCACAATAAATACAAAATGAAAGGAAGGGCAAAAAGCAGGTCCAGAACTTGAAGACAAATGGGCATCCAGTCCAAGACACAACTAGGATAAGGGCAAAAAAATAATTATTGATGATTTTGTACAGAACTCTGGGTGTCATGCCAATGGGTGAGAAGCCACAGGCTGGGGGAACAGTACTAAAATGAAGGCCAAGTGCATTCACAACCACCTCCTGCAGATCCTTAAGAGGCTGTAGATCATAGTTCCCTCTGGAGACCAAATGATCCACCGAATGAGTGCTTCAGCTGTAGGCAAGTCCATCAGTAGAGAAGCATAAAGACAGCTCTTTTTAGGACAGACAAGATAAAACATTTTACAGCTGCTCACTCAACAAATGCGGATTGCTGAAAGGACTAAATGTGGAATTTTGCCAAGGTCAGGCCGTTGTCTTGTGGCACGGCAGCCTATGAATGCTCCCTGATAATTGTAAAGAACTACCAATATGGTATCTAAATTATGCAAACACCACACACAGGAAGATCTGTGAGAGGTGAATGAAGCAGAGAGAAAAGGATCAGTCCGAGTTGCAGAAAATCTCACTTCACTGTCTAAGAAAAGCAAACATTGTGGGAGAGCAACAATTGCCTGTAACCACTCTACAAGACTGTTGCCTGAATTGTACAAAAAAAATGTGACAAAAAGGAGTAGAATAATAGGGTATCTAACTGCCTATAGCATTCACTCGATAACCACCTGAGTATGTGAGGGTCACTTACTCCACCTAATACTTGAGGAAGTGCTAGGGCCCCTTGTAACACCCAGAACAAACTAAAAGTCACCTAACACAGAAGTGATTGCAATCCCTACTACCAAGTCACATAAACATTATGCTTACCTGATAATTTAACTTCCTTCTTGGCAGTGAGAGTCCATGAGAACATTCGTTACCTATGGAAACGAGTCACTACCCACCTCCTGGTGGCCAGGAAAGGTAATTCCCATAGGTTATGAATGTTTCTTGTGGACACTTACTGCCAATAGAAGCAAAATAAAAAAAAAATCTTTTTTCATAACATTCATAACCTATATGAATTACCTTCCCTGGCCACAAAAAGGAGGGCGGTGACTCTGTTCTCCCATAGGTAAACAATGTTCTTGTGGACTCTTAATGCCAATAGAAGAAAATGGTAGTGTGTGCAGTAGTGGTGGGGAACCCAAGTGCAAAATGTTCTGTAGGGCAGAGATCCTAGTTAACTGAATGAGGTCATGACTGATACCATGTGAAGTCTCTTTTTATGGAAAATAAACTGCTGAGTTGACACATATTCAGGATGGTGAGGGCAGGTGGATAGATGGAATAATCAGCAGACACCACCTGAGCAACACTATGGGAGCAAAGATTTAACACACTTGTCAGGGAGTAGCTTACATTAATATAAAGCACAGGAAAGGTGATTGGCCCTGTGTGTACACTAGTCCATACATACACACCACATTATGTGCAGATATGATGAAAACTGAAAAAGGAAATTTATCCTTACCGGATAAATTTATTTCTTTTACGATATGACGAGTCCACGGATTTCATCCTTACTTATGGGATTACGCCTCCTGGTCAGCAGGAGGAGGCAAAGAGCACCACAGCAGAGCTGTATACATAGCTCCTCCCTTCCCTCCCACTGCAGTCATTCAACCAAAGTTAAGAAGAGAAAGGAAAAGCCAAGGCGCAGAGGTGACTGAAGTTTAACAAAAATAAAAACCTGTCTGAAAAATTGACAGGGCGGGCCGTGGACTCGTCATATCGTAAAAGAAATAAATTTATCAGGTAAGCATAATTTTCCTTTTCTTTTACAAGATATGACGAGTCCACGGATTTCATCCTTACTTATGGGATACAATACCAAAGCTATAGGACACGGATGAAAGGGAGGGACAAGACAGGAACCTAAACCGAAGGCACCACTGCTTAAAGAACCTTTCTTCCAAAAACAGCCCCCGACGAGGCAAAAGTATCAAATTTTGAAAAAAAAGTGTGAAGAGACGACCAAGTTGCAGCCTTGCAAATCTGTTCAACAGAAGCATCTTTCTTAAATGCCCATGAGGAAGCCACAGCTCTAGTGGAATGAGCCGTAATTCTTTCAGGAGGCTGCTGTCCAGCAGTCTCATAAGCAAGACGGATGATACTCTTCAGCCAAAAAGAAAGCGGTAGCCGTAGCTTTCTGGCCCCTACGTTTTCCAGAAAAAACAAATAATGAAGATAATTGGTGAAAATCCTTAGTCGCCTGCAAGTAAAACTTCAGGACACAAACCACGTTCAAGTTATGTAACAGACGCTCTTTCTTAGAAGGAGGATTAGGACACAAGGAAGGAACAACAATTGCCTGACTAATATTCTTATTAGAAACAACCTTAGGAAGGAAACAAGGTTTGGTACGTAAGACCACCTTATCAGAATGAAAAATAAGATAAGGAGAATCACATTGTAAAGCAGAAAGCTCAGAAACTCTGCGAGCAGAAGAAATAGCAACCAAAAATAAAACCTTCCAAGAGAACAACTTAATATCTATTGAATGCATAGGTTCAAACAGAACCCCTTGAAGAACATTAAGAACTAAATTCAAACTCCAAGGAGGAGCAATTGGTCTAAACACAGGCCTGATTCTAGTTAGAGCCTGACAAAAAGATTGAACGTCTGGAACATCTGGCAGACGTTTGTGTAACAGAATAGACAAAGCAGAAATCTGTCCCTTTAAGGAACTTGCTGACAACCCTTTCTCCAATCCTTCTTGGAGAAAAGATAAAAATTCTGGGAATCCTAACCCTACTCCATGAGTAGCCCTTGGATTCGCACCAATAAAGATATTTACGCCATATCTTATGGTAAATCTTTCTAGTAACAGGCTTACGTGCCTGAATCAAGGTATCAATGACCGAATCAGAGAACCCTCGTTTAGATAAAATCAAGCGTTCAATCTCCAAGCAGTTAACTGCAGAGAAACTAGATTTAAGTGATGGAAGGGTCCCTGAATGAGAAGGTCCTGCCTCAATGAAAGTTTCCACGGTGGCAGAGAAGACATGTCCACCAGATCCGCATACCAAGTCCAGCGCGGCCAAGCAGGAGCGATTAGAATTACCAAAGCCCTCTCCTGTTTGATCTGTGCAAATCACCCGGAGAGCAAACGGTGGAAAAACATAAGCTAGGTTGAACGACCAAGGCACTGCCAAAGCGTCTATCAGTTAGGCCTGAGGATCCCTTGATCTGGATCCGTATCTTGGGAGCTTGGCATTCTGACGAGACGCCATCAGTTCCAATTCCGGCCAGCCCCACCTGAGAATCAGAGCGGCAAAGACCTCCGGATGGAGTTCCTATTCCCCCGGATGAAACGTCTGTTTGCTCAAAAAGTCCGTTTCCCAGTTGTCCACTCCTGGGATGTAGATTGCTGACATATAACAAGCGTGAGCCTCCGCCCACCGAATTATCTGGGATACTTCTGTCATCGCTAAGGAACTCCTTGCTCCTCCCTGATGATTGATGTAAGCCACACTCGTGATGTTGTCCGACTGAAACCGGATGAATTTGGCCAAAGCCAACTGAGGCCAAGCCTGAAGCGCGCATTGAATATCGCTCTTAATTCCAGAATATTGATTGGGAGTAGAGACTCTGACCGAGCCCACACACACTGAGCCTTCAGGGAATTCCAGACTGCACCCCATCCTAGAAGGCTGGCATCTGTTGTCACGATCTCCCACGAGGGCCTGTGGAAACACGTCCCCTGGGACAGATGATCCTGCGACAACCACCAAAGAAGAGAGTCTCTTGATCCAGATCTATCTGAGGAGATAAATTTGCATAATCTCCATTCCACTGTCTGAGCATGCTCAGTTGTAGAGGTCTGAGATGAAAACGAGCAAACGGAATGATGTCCATTGCCGCCACCATCAATCCAATTACCTCCATGCACTGAGCCACTGAAGGCTGAGGATTGGACTGAAGAGCTCGACATGTATTCAAAATGTTTAACTTTCTGACCTCCGTCAAGAAAATTTTCATGGATACAGAATCTATTAGAGTTCCCAGGAAAGGAACCCTTGTCTGTGGAATTAGTGAACTCTTTTCTAGATTCATCTTCCACCCGTGAGTCCTTAGAAAGGACAGAACCATGTCGGTATGAGACTTTTTCAGTTGATAAGATGACGCCTGGTTCAGAATATCGTCCAGATAAGGCGCCACTGCAATGCCCCGAAGTCTGAGAACTGCCAGCAGAGACCCTAGAACCTTCGTGAAGATCCTGGGTGCCGTGGCCAGCACGAAGGGTAAAGCCACGAACTGAAAATGTTTGTCCAGAAAGGCAAATCTTAGGAATTGGTGATGATCTTTGTGGATAGGAATGTGAAGGTATGCATCCTTTAAATCCACGGTAGTCATATATTGTCCCTCCTGGATCAATGGAAGAATTGTCCGAATAGTCTCCATCTTGAAGGATGGGACTCTGAGAAACTTGTTTAGACTCTTGAGATCTAAAATGGGTCGGAATGTTCCCTCTTTTCTGAGAGCCACGAAAAGATTTGAGTAAAACCCCTGCCCCTGTTCTAGAATCGGAACGGGACAAATTACACCCATAGTGGAGAGGTCTTTTACACAATGTAAAAATGCCTCTTTTTTTTTTTTCTTTTTTTTTTTTTATTGAGGGTGAAAAATGCATATACATACAGGTATGTTTGATAAAGGGAAGAAAAGTAAATACAAGTACGAGAATAGTACAATCAGTAATTTCCATAACATTAAGATTGGCGTACATGTTAGTAGTTACTTGTGGTGAACTATATAATACAATACTACCGGCTGCTGTTCATTTAATACCTTATGTGCAACATAGAACATAACAGTCTCAAACCCTCTATTTTACTACCTCCATATAACAAATGAGGTCGCTCATGGGCCTCCAACATAGCTAAGATAGTATATAGTAGGAGGGTAATATTAGCATGAGGCCACTTTTGGACCTTACAACAGTACCTGTAAATGGATATATAAAGCACATCAACTATGAATATGGCTATATACGGACAAAAGTATAGGGTAACTTAATCTATCTTAGAGCCCACTATATTCCAATGCAACAAGAGATCATATCTAGGTTACATAGATCCCTGAGTCTGCCTTGTGGTGAGTTGAGGTACAGCTTTTATCTAACATTGCAATTAAAATCTGTATAGTCTGGCACTAGTGTATGAGGCTACGATGTTCTCTAATATAAGAGGACTACCAGTCTAACTAGGGGGTTTATGTGAGTTCTCAAAGTATAAAGTTGTAATAAATAAAAAATAAAATAAAAAAAAATAATATAAAAAAATAATAGTCCCTCTATTGATTAAATAAGAGTGGTATTTCAAGCAAGTAGCCTCCTTCTAGTCTATACACAACTATAACATTTTGGTGCGTCTGGGGGTATACTAGTGTTAAAAGTCTCACAAATTGGAACTAGCATATTGATAAGCTGGACTGGCAAGGGAAACTTGTAGGCCTTCACCAATAAGCTTTAATAAATGTTTCATAGGCCAATTAGTAAGCCTCCATGCAATAAGTATAGTGTATACATACCCTGATATTCTACTAGCATAGGGTCAAAAGGCACTCACTCCTATCTTTAATTATGGTAAGTAGCGGAACATGTATCCCCTAATGTGAAGTAGACATTAACCATATTTAGGCAGCGGATCTCATACACACCAATCATATTTAGATATCTGTGAAACAGTGTTTCTGTGGTATTGAATCTGTGAAAACATGAGACTGACCCTCATAGCTTGAGGCTAAACATATACACATACAATCCTGCTCTTAATAGGCTTAGGTGTGATACTCTCGCCAGTACTCTAGCCCCAGCATTACTCAGGAATGTTGACCTCAATGAACCTAGAATATTAAAAATAAAACATGGAAACAAAACGAACCAATGCAATCCCAACATGACCCCAACCATCCAGATTAGATACTATCATAAAGCATGAAATACCAAAAATTAACAGTAATAAGCAAAGCAATCTTAAACTTGATAGCTCTTTAGTGCAGTTCTCAAAAGTCTAACTGTGATCGGTTGCTGAACGATACCACTTGCTAAAGTTCAACTGTTCAATAACAAACATAGAGGTATAAATTGTACTCAATTTAGGAGTTAATGCCGCATGTTGAGGTGCAGCTAGCATGCACGATCGCAGTGTAAAATAAAGAGCGTGTCACCATATTCACCCCACTCCAGACCTCAGGAACAGTAAATCTCTTCCATCCCGGAGCACTCGGCTGAGTCCTGAAGCGTGAGAACAGGGTGAGAGGTACGTTTTGTTGCTTCTTAATATCTCGGTACCGAGATCCAGAGGGGTATCTGCCTTAGCGATGTTAGGTGTAGGAAGGAGCTTGGCGTATAAGATAACCGCTACTAGGTTGGACTTTATACCACTGCAGCCATGACTTGCGCTCTCGGTTGGGGCCTGTGTTTCTAGGGAAGCATCCGTTGAAGGTAAGTAAGATAGCCTCTTGTTTCGACGATCTACAGGAGTACTCAGGAGGGAATCTCCTGTTTGTTTTGCCACAGTCGAGGGTGAAGCATGCTCTGTGTCCTTCCGATGCCTAGGAACGCATGTAAGAACAGAACCCTGGCCATGTGGATCTTGTTGTTCCGTAGTTGGCACCATGTCAGGGGCTCTCTGTTCCGTGGTCAAAGCAGGGCAATCCTCCACAACCAACATTGGAGGTATGTAACCGATGTTCTCTTCTTTACCATAGCTAGGGGCATTTTGGGGCTGAAAAGCCTCATCTAGCATAGCACAAAATTTTAGCTCAAAGTTCAGAAAGATCTGCTGAATTGCGCACTGGAATTCTTCCATTGTCCAATTAGGCAGGTATATGACCAGCGTTACAAATCTGGTTTATTAACCCAGAGTCAAAAACTCCGGGAGGGGGGTTAAATATGCGGGCAGCCCCAACAACACAGGAAATCAGGCACTCAGTGTATGCCTCGAGGCCCAACTTTGTGTAGTTAAGCTGAAGAACATAGGAAGGTCCGGTTTTATATTATGATCTTCCAAGCTGTTACAGAGTCTCCCCAGTCTGGGCAACTTGAAACCATAAAAAAAAATATTGAGTTAGATGTGGTAAATAGCCTTTTAGATTTTATCACTCCAAGAGCTCTCCAAAAGCACGTCCTGCCGCAACAGCTGTAGGCTCCGCCCCCCAATGCCTCTTTTTTTTATTTGGTCTACAGACAAATCATGAAAGAAGGAACCTTCCCCTTGGGAAGGAAATTCTGAACTCCAGCTGATACCCTTGTGACAAAGGATCCTGAACGTCTCTTATCCAAGCCTGGACAAAGAGAGAAAGTCTGCCCCCTACTAGAACCGGTCCCGGATCGGGGGCAGCCCCTTCATGCTGTCTTGGGAGCAGCAGCGGGCTTCTTGGGTTGTTTACCCTTGTTCCAAGCCTGGTTGGGTCTCCAGACGGACTTGGCTTGTGCAAAATTCCCTTCCTGTTTAGCGGAAGTGGCAGAGGGGACTCCCTTGAAATTTCGAAAGGAACGAAAATTACTCTGTCTACCCCTCTGCTTAGAAGTCTTATCCTGAGGTAGGAGATGACCCTTACCTCCCGTAATGTCAGAAATGATCTCTTTCAAGTCAGGCCCAAATAGGGTCTTACCCTTGAAAGGAATAGCCAAAAGCTTGGATTTAGAAGACACATCCGCAGACCAAGATTTTAACCATAAGGCTCTGCGTGCTAAAATGGAAAATCCTGCACTCTTAGCCACCAATTTTGCAATCTGGAAAGCGGTATCCGTAACAAAAGAATTTGCCAGCTTAAGGGCCTTTATTCTATCCATTATTTCCTCTAAAGAAGTCTCAGTCTTAAGAGACTCTTCTAAAGTATCAAACCAAAATAAGGCCACAGTTGTAACTGGGACAATGCAGGCCGTCGGTTGTAATAGAAACCCTTGATGAATAAATAACTTCTTTAGAAGACCCTCCAACTTTTTGTCCATAGGGTCTTTGAAAGCACAACTGTCCTCAATAGGGATAGTCGTACGCTTAGCCAGGGTAGATATAGCTCCCTCCACCTTAGGGACCGTTTGCCAAGAATCCAGAACGGTGTCAGCTATAGGGTAGGGGAAGGTGACAACGGAATACCCGGTCTTTCCCATTCCCATGTAATCATATCAGAAATTCTCTTAGGAACCGGAAAAACATCAGAATAAGAAGGAACCTCTAAGTATTTGTCCATCTTACACAATTTCTCTGATGGTACCACAATCATCCAGAGTCAGCAAAACCTCCCACAACAACAGACTGAGGTGTTCAAGCTTAAATCTGAAGGACATTACGTCTGAATCTGTCTGGGGTAATGCACTGCCTGAATCAGACAATTCCCCTTCAGATAGAGTCTCCCTACCTCCCACTTCAGAGCCCTGAGAGGGAACATTGGAGATCACCATCAAAGAGTCAGAAGTCGCCTGGTCCGCTCTTCTACTACGTTTGCCTTGCAGCACTGGCAACTTAGACAAAACTTCTGTAAGAGTAGATGACATAGCTGCTGCCATATCCTGTAGAGTAAATGAGGTGGATGCAGTTGACAGCGCCTGAGCGGGTGTTAAAGGCTGTGACGCTTGGGAAGAAAGTAGCGGCATACCTTGAGTCTCATCAAGCTGAGAAGCATCCTTAGAACTATTTGCATTAAAGAAAATTTGTTCTTTAAACTGTAAATCCCTCTCAGCACAGGAGGGACAAAATATAAGAGGGGGTTCCACATTGGCAGCTAAGCACATAGAACAAGTCTGTTCCAGTAGGTCAGCCATGATAAAAAGAAAAAGAGCAATATTGGTCGTATATACTGTGCCTTTAAATTTTAAAACGACATAAATTTTCACTGCAAATGTGAAACGATATACATTTTCTACTGCAAATGTGTAACCAAAAGTAATATGCACTTGCTATAACCAAATATATTTACATCGTTAGGTATTATAGTCCTTCTGACTAAAATTAACCCCTGCACCTACCTCCCACCAACAAGATGCTCTCCGAGAACCACTGCCCAAGTCCGTTTGCGAGTAAGTTACACCAAGTGGACCTAGGAAGCAACAGGAGCTCCGTAATACTCCTCCGTGTCAGAGGCCGGAATAACAAGTGCGCGGCAAAGCGCGCAAATGTAAGCCCCGTCCTTCGTGTGCGGTATAGAGAAGAAAAACGCTGCATGAAAATAATCAATGTTTGGTAAACCCGACTTGTATAAAAGCCAATGTGTCCCTCAAAAAATAAAGGTATAATGAACCCTTTTTACACAGGATCTTTCTCCAGCATCAGCCTGCTTATAAATTGTCACAGTTTCTGACCCCTTAATGAAACCGGGTCACTTAAGTACACCAACCCACTGCCTATTATATAAATAGTATAAGAAGGGAAAACAGATAGGGAACTAAAACTTATGCAAGTTAGTTACCCCACTTGTGTTGCAGCAGCTAACGTCCATTCTGTTCTGAGCTACACTCTCCCCAGAAAACAAAAAGACTGTACATACCATAGTGCTGATCTGAACCTGTCCCACACGAAGAAGAGGTCTATTTACATCACCTCCTGTAGGTCTGTGGGGACAAATAGGGCCTTATGTGACATCTTATAAGACCATCAGCATGGCAGCCCCAGCATGGGGAGTGAAGTGATAATGTAGAAAAACTCCTCAGTTCCCATTGCTGAAACGTCTGATGCTTCACCCTGAGAAAAATAGTACTGGCACCATTTAAAAATAAACTCTTGATTGAAGAATCTAAACTAACACTTCACTTTACCTCTTCCTATCACTAACACAGGCAAAGAGAATGACTGGAGTGGGAGGGAAGGGAGGAGCTATATATACACAGCTCTGCTGTGGTGCTCTTTGCCTCCTCCTGCTGACCAGGAGGCGTAATCCCATAAGGATGAAATCCGTGGACTCGTCATATCTTGTAAAAGAAATGATTAGTCTGAGATTAGAGGTTTATACTTTGCACACAGTGACATCTTTACAGACACACCCAACCCCTGAAGATAAAAAGGTAACCAAAACCTCTCTCCATCGGGAAACATGCTCATTAGTCACAGCTTTGCACAATGCAACACCTCTTTTGCTCCAAAACTGAGCAGTTCCAGAGCTGTTGCGAGCAATGCCGGTAATTAAATGATCTCTGATTTTTCTAAAGCAGAATCTCAGTTGACTGTAGATTGTGCTTTATTAACAAAATACTTTAGGAGACTGTAAGCAGAAAATACAGTTACAAACCAAGGTGAACACACAATAATACATTTTAGATACAAGGCTTAAAGGTTAGGAGCCAAATTGATTTGTTTTTAAAGGAGTCAGAACATTAAGCAAATAGGGTACTAGTCTTAAAAGAAAAAGCTTCTAGGTTTAGGTATACACAGGGACAGGGCTAAATAGCTTCCGTCTTTTATTTAAAAGTGATGTTAAACTCTGTTAATTTTTCTGTGAGCCAACGGTTTGAATTGTTGTCCAATCAGCGCTCTCCACATATGGCACTCTGAATGGAGAACAATTCAAACTGTTGGCTCACAGAAAAATGTACTTTTGAAGTGGGTGGCGGAGCACGGGGAATTTGAATTCCATATTTATATTAAAAACTAAGTTACAGTGCAACTTCATTACAACCATCTAAAATATCATGAACATTTCGGATCCAAATTTTAAAAAGGAGAGAGATTACAATTACTTTAATGATGAGTGAATGAATTACTTTTATAGAACCAACTAGTAACTTTTTCCCTTTACAAGTAAAATATTGTGGTGTTTTCTATTAACAAACAATAGTTTTGTATTAAAGTGAATGTAAATTTTGATGCTAAAGTGTCGTTCGATTAAAAACAGGGGCAGTTTAATTCATCAAAATTTACATTTCACTCATGTTGAGAAAAAAATAAAATAAAAAAAAATTACCTTTTAAACTTGACAGCTGCTCCAGCTTCCTCCGGTTGTTGCAAGCCATTTCTGATGTCAGAAATGATGGATGGGTCATCCTCCAAATCACGGCTTCTCCCCCAGGGGAATCAGTGTGATTCAATGCAGTGATTGGAGGAAGCCGTATTCCTCATTTTAGACCCAGGAAGAGGCTTTGCGACGGGTGGAGGAAGCTGGAGCTGCTGTCAAGTTTAAAAGGTAAGTTTTTTTTCACAACACGAGTGAAATGTAAATTTTGCTGAATAAAAGTGCCCCTGTTAGGTATCCTCAAGATTACATATCCCTTTAATATGGTAAGAATGGTTTCATTTTCTGAGATACCATGCATATTACTCGGAATATAACCAAGAGTTAAGCTTGTATTGCCTTTAGTGACTGTGTCAGCATAATATGCTTGTCAGTACAACAAACATGCACATATACATATATAAATACATTATTTACATCCCTTTTAAGCATGATGTTCATAAAAAGTCAATTTTATTCTCATTTTATTCATGTGAATAGAGATGTTGGTGTTAAGTCTGGCTTTACCCTCTGCTTTCAACACTAAAGATGACAGCTTGCAGAAAAGTCAGTATATTAGAGAAACCCAGACTGACTTATACCAGAAACTGAAGGTAAACTTGGCAAGAAGTAGTGGAATTTTATAGTGTGACAAAGTCCAATTAAAGCCTACGCATGGCTGCTCTTCAGTATGTGATGCCCCCTCACTACAGGGTGGTTTGTGTTGACCTGATGTTGCCTACAGGGTCAATGTTCTTTCACCACAATATATATGGAGCCCAGTGTAGAAAATCAAACCTGGAAATTGCCTCATGGACTATCCTACTTCTATCCCAAGTGGCTTCCAAACAATTTTGTTCTCTACCATCACTTGTGAGAGGCAATTTCATGTGTTTCTGGCAGCATACGCAAGGCTAGAATGCCAGTAAAACTAGATAAGATTATCACCCTCCTTGTGTCATTAAGCTGGATAATAGCAGTGGAATAGAGGGGATGCTAATCCTATATGTCCCATACTAAACTGCTTGGCTACAGAAAATTATCAATATGGTTGAAGAGCAAATCACAAGATATCGAGCTGTAAAAGCACAAAAAAAAAACCAAGGATGAAGACCAACCAAAGCAAGACAAAATTAAAAAGTAATGGAGGAGGAAACTATTGTTTGTGGCCATTATATTCACAGTCCTCAACGGTTACCTGGATATCAGAGACATCTTTTGAGTGAAAGAAAGGAAAAATGAGCGAGAAATGGATGACAAATGGCAGAGAAACTGAAATATGGATGGCAATAGGTGGGGAGAAAAGGAACGGTGACCTCTGAGGAGCATCAATGTCATCAGTCACAACTTGCCCATGTAAACTCACTTTGGCTAAAGTTAAGTTTAGAAAGGCGACCTGGAATTTGGAAGTTTGCATTAAAATTTTTCAATAGAGAGAGTGTGTACCCAAGGACCACATAGAAACATAGATAGAAACATAGATATTGACGGCAGATAAGAGCCATAGGCCCAGCAAGTCTGCCCGATATTACCTAACAGTATAAACTTATCTAGTTTGTAGGATAGCCTTATGCTTGTCCCATGCATTTTTAAAGTCCCCCAAAGTGTTTGTCGCTACTACCTCTTGAGGAAGTTTATTCCATAATAGGTTAAGTAGAAGGGCATGCAGCATGGAAACCCAACAGCCAGACCGGGATTTGAACTCTAAACCTCTTGCTTACAAGGCGCTTTAGCTATCCACCTCGGCCACAATGGAATAGCATGCTTCAGATGGCCTTGCAATAAAATGTCTTTTGTAAGAAAGACCACATTTATTCACAGAGAAGGATGGTGAATAATTAATATGTTTTTTTCTCACTTTTTAACTTAAACTTCTTCAAGGGAAAGGGTCGACATAAGGATGCAAGCTCACATGAAAAATCATCACATAATGAGATGACAGCTTGGCTTAGCTGTCTATACCTTAACATCACACAATGAGACAGCTTGGAGCCAGTAGCTTGAGATTTGGATTCCTATATGCACTCAATGTTAGACAGGACTGCTTCCAACAAAGGTGATAAAAGCAAAATACGGTAATTGACAAATGCTCGGGACATGCATTAAGTTAAACTTCAGACAGGGATATGGGCAGATGTTTTTTCTGCATCAGTCAAAATCGAAGTTTCTCATGACATTATAGAGAGGGTAACAGACATTAAAGCCCTATCTGCTAAAGTGTTATCTGCTAAAGGGTCATCTGCTGTCTACTAGTTTTTTTTAACAAATAATCTCAATTATAGTACAAGGTTTTATATAAAATTAGAGCAAGGGCTTTATAGGTACTCATTCACAACTGTAGTGGAAATATTGATTCAAAATTACCAAAAAAACAAAACAAAAACTGACTCACTACTTGCTAAACAGATCAGTATTTTTATGTGGGTCAGACTGTCCCACAGACCTGATAACATAACATAAAATGTATCACACACTACTACACTGTTCTCTCAAGTCCTATTGTACTAACCAAGCACACTGACACGCAACTAACCTGCATACGTCACACCGTGACACGCTACTAGCCTGCATATGTGACACGCTACTAGCCTGCATATGTGTGACACGCTACTAGCCTGCATATGTGTGACACGCTACTAGCCTGCATATGTGTGACACGCTACTAGCCTGCATATGTGTGACACGCTACTAGCCTGCATATGTGTGACACGCTACTAGCCTGCATATGTGACACCGTGCCATGCTACTAACCTGCATATGTCACACGGTACTAACCTGTATACGTCATACGACATGCTACTAACTTGTATACGTCACACAGTGACATGCTACTAACCTGCATACATGACACCATAACATGCTACTAACCTGCATACATTACAACACTGTGACACCATAATATTTCATATCCTAACACTAACAACTTCTCACTACCACCTGTAAACACTGTTGCTCTTAAAACTAATCAAACATAAGATTGACGTTTCTACTTTGGTTCTCTAAGAAAATAATTTGTAGTCAGGTGTCAAAAATGCTCAGCAGATAGATACAATGGAACACCGAGTCCTGCAGAGGAGTAGGGAAGATAACTACAAAAAAAAAAAAAAAAAAAAAAAGCTCCTACAGGACAAGTTAGAGGCTATAATCCCTGAGGGCATTTTCTCTTAGCAGCTCTCCTTTTGTTTTTCCCATTCACATGATTAATGATCTTGTCGCTCTGACTGATAGCCCACCCTGGCAGTTCCACCCACCCTCTCCACTTCAGGAGGTCCTACCGCACCAGGGCTGGAAATATCAGAGAATTATTAAATAAACATCCATACGTCATGTCTCTTCCTATCCCACTTGACACTCTAGCAGCCGCTGTCCTGTTTGCTTTCATGCTGACACCAAACAGCTGGGGTGATTCATGGAGAGGCTGGCTCAGATGTTTCATGTCATACATCACACCGAGCTCCTCGCACTGACGGAGATAAAGTGATCGACCACAACAATCTGGAATGAATTTATGACAACACAAAATCAAGGAAAACTAATGGGAGGTGAGCTGATGGGCTAGTCACCCACATGCTCTCTGTGGCCTGCAATCTAGTTTGGTGGCAAGAACTAAAATTGAACAGTAACATTGTGAATTAAGATGTTGGCCCAGTGACCCCCGTGTGTAAAGATACGTCTGTCTGAGCATGCAGAGAGTACCTTGTGCAGCTACAAAAGGAGACACACAAGGAAAAAAATTGGTAAAATATTGCGGAATTTGTAAAGTTAGAAAATGGTTAGTGACAGAACAACTTCAATGTCAAGCTGGCATACGACAATGTACAAGCAAAACAATATGTCCAATACCCGACGCCCCCTCACGTACTGCACAGCATGAAAAACAAGTGGTTAGCTGCAAGGGCAAATCCCTAGTATGTCGTGCACTGTATGTGACACAGGTGACAAAGCAACAAGCCATCACACACATCTGCTTCTGTAAATGCAAATTACAGCTAAATGGAACTACATCAATAACAAGAGTCTAAACAGTAGTTATGAAAAATGAAGCTGTTCACAGGGTCTGGTCTCAGAACTCACTGCTTCTGCTAGTACCATAAGAAAACAAGAAAAATGAAACCAATTTAGCTCCAGATTAGGAAACAGAAACTCAAAATGAATCAATTTAGCCTGCCAGGCTGGGTCACAATAAATCATAGTTCAGCTTTGGAGTGGTTAGCAGGCAGCGGGTAGGCATAACACTCCTCCGCACCCCCTTTTTTTTTTCTATAAACACATAAGATCTGAGATCCGTTATTAATCCATTTAGCAGATAAATACACCTGAAGCTGAACATCTAGAAAATCCAATTAGTGCTAAAATAATGCAGTATTCCAAGGACAATACTAAAGGAAACACCGATCAGGAGAACATCGTCTGAGACATATGAAATAGGCAAATAGTAGCTGTAGTTAACCTTTCACATAAAATGAATCGAGAGCCACAGTTCCCAAGAGAGCAGCGCTCTTCAACCAAAATATTCCTTCTGCACCAGGGTCACAATGCCCTGTAACAGGCCAGACTTTATACTTCTGGGATGAAGCTTTACATTACAAAATAAATAAGAATAATGAACTTTCATGATTCAGATAGGGCATGCAATTTTAAACAACTTTCCAATTTACTTTTATCATCACATTTGTTTTGTTCACTTAGTATTCTTTGTTGAAAGCTAAACCTAGGTAGGCTAATTTGCTAATGTCTAACCCCTTGTAGGCTGCCTCTTATCTCAGTGCATATTGACAGTTTTCACAGTTAGACAGTGCTAGTTCACGTGTGCCATATAGACTACATTACGTTATTTGTGAGTCGGCACTGATTTGCTAAAATGCAAGTCTGTCAAAAGCACTGAGATAAGGGGGAAGTTTGCAGAGGCTTAAATATAAGGTAATTACAGAGGTAAAAAGTGTATTAATATAACACTGTTGTTGTGCAGAACTGGGAGATAGGTAATAAAGGGATTTTCTATCTTACAATAAACATTTTCAAGTCCCTTTAAACCAGAATCATAGGTACAAGTTCATTAGAACAAGGAAAATGCACAATAGTGAGCAAACAATGGTTTATTTAAAAAAAGGAAAAAAACATTTTTGCAAATTTTAGCTTGCCTTTAACTTTCAGATATTATTTGTTCTGCGTTTTCCCGAGCACCTATGCACAGTAGGAGTGTGCTCATGCAGATATTACTAGAAGCACTTGACAAATTCTGTGTAGCTTTTTGGGAACCAGAAATATCCCACAGTTACGGTTTTGTTTCTGGTGGAAAGAATACAAACTATGCGGCTGCGCACATAACTTACACAGTGAATACCCTCCCGGAAGATGTGATGCGTTTCACACTTACTTTTCAATGTCGCTGTTCTTGCAGGTTTTCTGTGCAGCATCTTGCTTGCTGTTGTCCCCATTACTTGTGGAAGGCATGTCTGAAAACAAAAGCATGTTGCCCAGCATGAATATACACATTACACATACATTTCATTACAAAGCTAACTACAAATGACAACAATAAAAAGTTATTCTGATAGAACAAACATACAATAAGGAGTACAGGCAGTAATGGCCTAAATAATCCGTACTGGGGTAACGATCGCCACTTACCGTCACTGGCCCATTTGGAGAATTCGGATGATATCCTGCTGGTTGGTGTTCCGCCACTAGGGGAGATAAAAAGGATTTGAGTTTGTGATATAAAATGGATTTATGCTAAGCAGTAAACAACTTTGCAATATACTTTTCATTATTTAGTTTGTGTCCATTTTCTGTAAATTAATTCTGTTTGAAACTCTAGACTCAGGACTTTACAGTC
Source organism: Bombina bombina (assembly GCF_027579735.1). Taxonomy (NCBI): domain Eukaryota; kingdom Metazoa; phylum Chordata; class Amphibia; order Anura; family Bombinatoridae; genus Bombina; species Bombina bombina. The sequence continues at coordinate 151,199,286 of NC_069508.1, forward strand.
ATTGGCTGCACACCCCAGTGACCCATTTATAGAAGTGTCCCTAACTGGCATCAGCAGGGGAGAAAATCTAGATTAACACAAAAAGGCACTAATATGTGCGTTACTTTCGGGCTAATCTTTGGTTCATTTATTTAGTGTTTAGTGTCGCTTTAAAGGCATTTATTATAGATAAGTTATGTATTTTTAATTGGGCGCATTATTAAAAGGACATTAAACACTTTAAAATGGTAATATAAAATTAAACTATATATAAATAAAGAAAAACCTTTGCAATATACAGGTGAAACCTTATTTGCTGTGGCCTATTAGGGACAGTTATAAATAGGTCACTAGAGTGTGCAGCCAATGACAGCATGGAATATAACAGTGTTCTCTTAATTTCTAACAGCAACTGAAAAGCTCACAATTTCAGAATGGAGTTACAGGAAAAGGAGACAAAATAAATAAAGTACAGGTGAAACTCGAAAAATTAGAATATTGTGCAAAAGTTCATTTATTTCACTAATGCAACCTAAAAAGGTGAAACTAATATACGAGATAGACTCATTACATGCAAAGCAAGATAGTTCAAGCCGTGATTTGTCATAATTGTGATGATTATGGCTTACAGCTCATGAAAACCCCAAATCAGTGCATCAAGAGCCACCACACACAGACGGATCCTGGACATGGGCTTCAAAGGTCATAATCCTCTTGTCAAGCCACTCCTGAACAAACAACGCCAGAAGCGTCTTACCTGGGCTAAAGAAAAACAGACCTGGTCTGTTGCTCAGTGGTCCAAAGTCCTCTTTTCTGAGGAGAGCAAATTTTGCATCTCATTTGGAAACCAAGGACCCAGAATATGGAAGAAGAATGGAGAGACACACACTGCAAAGATGCTTGAAGTCCAGTGTGAAGTTTCCACAGTCTGTGTTGATTTGGGGAGCCATGTCATCTGCTGGTGTTGGTCCACTGTGCTTCATTAAGTACAGGGTCAACGCAGTCGTCTACCAGGAGATTTTGGAGCACTTCATGCTTCCTTCCGCAGATGAGCTCTATGGGGACGCTGACTTCATTTTACAGCAGGACTTGTCACCTGCCCAAACTGCCAAAAGCACCAAAACCTGGTTCAATAACCGTGGGATTACTGTGCTTGATTGGCTAGCAAACTCGCCTGACCTGAACCCCATAGAGAATCTATGGGGCATTGCCAAGAGAAAGATGAGACATGAGACCGAACAATGCATAAGAGCTGAAGGCAGCGATTGAAGCATCCTGGTCTTCCATAACATCTCAGCAGTGCCACAGGCTGATAGCTTCCATGCCACGCCGCATTGAGGCAGTAATTGCTGGAAAAGGGGCCCAAACCAAGTACTGAGTACATACAGTATGCATGCTTATACTTTTCAGAGGTCCGATATGGTTCTATGAACAATCCTTGTTTTATTGATTGCATGTAATATTCTAATTTTCTGAGATTGTGGATTTGGGGTTTTCATGATCTGTAAGCCATAATCATCACAATTATGACAAATCACGGCTTGAACTATCTTGCTTTGCATGTAATGAGTCTCTCTCATATATTAGTTTCACCTTTTAGGTTGCATTAGTGAAATAAATTAACTTTTGCACGATATTCTAAATTTTTCGAGTTTCACCTGTACTTTATTTATTTTGTCTCCTTTTCCTGTAACTCCATTCTGAAATTGTGAGCTTTTCAGTTGCTGTTAGAAATTAAAAGAACACTGTTATATTCCATGCTGTCATTGGCTGCACACTCTAGTGACCTATTTATAACTGTCCCTAATAGGCCACAGCAAATAAAGTAACCTAAGTTACAACATGGCAGCTCCCATTGTTTTAGAGACACTAAAACTTTACACTTATCTTGTCAATATTTAAACAACTAATGAAACTTTAAAAACTACATCTACATGTTATTCTCAGACTAATCCTTTCTTTGAATGCATTGTTCTATCTAGCATGTATTTAGTGTTTAATGTCCCTTTAAAGCAACAGTAACACTTGCAATAGATCTGCTTATATTGCTTTCTTTATAGCACTGCAGATTGTATTCATCATGTAGGATATAGGATGCAGACGAGTCAGATGATAGAATAGAATGGGATACTGCTCCTTTAAAAGCGGCTTAAACTCATTTTAAAATGTATAAAAAAAAAATTAAAAAAAACTTTTTTGTGAAAAACAAGCTCCTCTCCGGCTAATATTGGCATGTCCCTAGCCACCAATAGCACTGAGGAAGGTGGCCTTAGATGAGCAGAAACCTGCATTTCTGTCTGGTTTTATTAACTATTTAAAGTTTGAATTCACAATTTCCATGTAAAGGATTTTAAGTTTAATTGCAGCAGTCCGTTTTTTGCCCCTTTAACCAATTTTGAATGCACAAACTTTATATACAATACTTTTGCACGTCAGAATAAAAACAGGCATTTACTTGAGTACTGCTCCTCGGAGGGCCTCCCTCTCCTTGGCTTCACCTGGTTCCTCTCCTGTGCACGGGATCACATCTGCTTCTGTGTACCTGGAGACAGACGCTTAAGGAAAAAAAACGGGGGTCTCAAATTCTTCTACGTTGTTCACAACTCCCGCAAAACAAGCATTTGTGCAACATTGGGCTGTGGGAAATACTAAAGCTGCTGTCTGATAAAGGATACTGAGCCTTTCCGTATTCTAACGTGTCATCTCCGTCCACATCCAGATCGGCGTCACTGTCATGATTTTCTTTACTGCTACACATAATAAATCCAGACCCTGAATGAAAGGAAAACAATCATTTGCAATTGGGGCTTTTGGAACTTGTTGGGTAGAAGGAAGGAAAAAAAAAAAAAAAAAAAAACCCTCAAAAGATTGTCACAAAATACTAAAATAGCACATAATTAAAAAGCACACAGCCCAAAGCCATTACTATTATTATCATTATTATAATATTACTGTTTTACTAAAACATGTTCCCCTTTTACGGGCCAGATTAAGAGTGCCGCGCAAGCAATATCAGGTTTATCGTGGCTGTTTGTACATATTGGAAGTAGCGCGCGTATTACAGGTTGAAAGTAAATGTGCTTGCTTGAGCAAAATAATTTAACACGTGTCAGGCTAGCGTAACCTAAGACCTCTGGTTAACTGTTACGCTAAAATAAAATACATGACAAACAGTTAAAAGTACAGTTACACACAACACCATCTAATAAAAATTATTTAAAAAAAAAATTGCAATAAAAAGTTAGAGAGTTAAAGAGGTCTCAGGAATAAAAAAAAATAAAAAAAGTTGCAAAGGGCTTTAACAGAGATACATACATATACATTTCTAAAGATATATATATATAGAGACATATATACACAATTTATCAATAGATATTTCTTTATATATAATATTTGGAGTGTGAAATATTCATATTTCATGTCGGGTTACTGCATTTGAGAAAATGCGATTGACTTTGAACAACTTGTTTGGTGTAACTTTTTCCCCCCACATTTTGCGATCCATTGAAGCCTATGGGGGAATACATTTACGTGGTCGGGATTATTGTAGCTTTGGCTTTCTGCACACAAGCGAAAACATTTTTCTTTCAACTTGCAATATGTGTGGTATCCAATTTGTGCAAAAAGCGAGTCAAGCGCCGTTGGCGCACGAGCAGGAACGATGAATAGCTCGTAATCTAGCTCTATGTGTCAGGAAACAAAACAGGAAATTGTTATCAGGTGGCGAATTTCACAGGTAACTTGCAACAATGGGGCCTATTTATCATTGTGCGAGCGAACATGATCCGATATTGCGTACGTACGGAGCTTGATAAATATGCCCCAATATCTTCCATTTCATTTCTTGGCTCCCTAGAGATTAAAGAGATACTAAACCCAAATTTTTTTCTTTAATGATTCAGATAGAACATGCAATTTTAAGCAACTTTCTAATTTACTCCTATTATCAATTTTTCTTCATTCTCTTGCTATATTTATTTGAAAAGGCAGGAATGTAAGCTTAAGAGACAGCCCATTTTTGGTTCAGCACCTGGGTAGCACTTGATGATTAATGGCTAAACAGAGCCAAACAGCAAGTGCTGTCCATGTCCTGAACCAAAACTGGGCCGGCTCCTAAACTTACATTTCTGCCTTTTCAAAAAAAAAAAAAAAAAAAAAAAGGATAGCAAGAGAAAATTGACTAGAAGAGTAAATTAAAAAGTTGCTTAAAATTGCATGCTCTATCTGAATAATTAAAGGGAAAAACATTTGGTTTAGTATCCCTTTAACATAAAATCACAGCACAAGTCCTGGACACAAAGGTAAGCTATGTCACATTGCTGTGCCCAGCCTACACATTTGGTGACAGTTTTAAAGCAGATCTCCGTGGATGTTGACCTGATATCCTGCTGTCACCTCTGTTTAAGAGCCAGCAAAAACGTGCAGCAGCTGTTTAAATATTTGACGTCTGAAAACGCTTGCTTCTGGCTGCTGGCCTGTTTTTATTGCATCTAGAATTGTCTTCTTAAATGCTGTGCGATGTACAATGAGTCTAACATTGAGGTGTACATAGACCGTCACCAGAGTCTGCCGTTCCCCTAGGCCATGTGGTATTTCTCTCAGAGGGACCCCACAGAGATGCAAATGTTGTGAACTGAGACTGTTCTTGTTATGCACAAAACTCAGCCACTAAAGTCCATAATAGTGTTATAGTAAAACGTGGTAGAGTGTTTTACACTTCTGTATGCCCTTTAACTCCTGCAAAAAGCTTAAACACATATGCTTGTTCCTAAACTGCATTTGGACTGATGACTGCCAGCTTTGTACATATGACTCACTTGATTGGCTTATAATCCACGTACAGCTCTGGAAGTGTATTGAAGCTCTGAAGAAGACTCTTACTGGGTTAAGAAGTGTAGTCAGAGGCCCATAGTAGTGTAAACGCAAATGCTCTAGTGCCTTGTTTCTTAACCTGGGGTACACAGAGCTTTACAAGGGGCACTTCTGAACTTCATGCAGCTTAGGTATACAGTATATGCAATACATATGGGCAGAAATGTGCTACTGACACAATGTATCGCAGAAATACACTAACAATACAAAGTATAATATGAAGTATTGCAGAAAATGTAATAACTAATGATACAATGTATCCCATAAAAACGTATGAGCAGATATGTGCTAATAATCCGTACATATTCCTGGGTTACATTGTATCATAAGCACATACGTATTACTGGGATACATTTCATCAATAGCAAATTTCTGCATGTACGTATTCTGGGATACATTGTATCATTAGTACATTTCTGCACATACGTATGTCCTAATGATACAACATATCCCAGAATACAAGTGCATAAATGTACTGATACAATGTATACCAGAAATGCGTATGTGCAGAAATGTGCTAATGATACTATACCAGAAATACGTATGTGCAGAAATGTGCTAATGATACTATACCAGAAATATGTATGTGCAGAAATGTGCTAATGATACTATACAAGAAATGCGTCTGAAGAAATGTGCTAATGATACTATACCAGAAATACGTATGCGCAGAAATGTGCTAATGATACTTTACCAGAAATATGTATGTGCAGAAATGTGCTAATGATACTATACAAGAAATGCGCTAATGATACTATACCAGAAATACGTGTGTGTAGAAATATACAAATGATACAATGTATCCCAGAAATATGTACGTGCTAAAAACAATAAATTTTTTTTTTTTTAAATCTACTACTTATTTGAAACAGAAAACAGCGATTCTGCATTGTCTTTTTATTATGATGTAATACTACTGTATTTAATGATAGAATTAACTGAACCTTGCACATGCTTAGTAGGAGCTGGTGCCTCCAAGATGGCATCCCTCGAATTCCGATTGGCTGATAGGATTTTATCAGCCAATCGGAATTAATGCAAGGTCAATCGCATTCTATTGGCTGATTGGATCAGCCAATTGGATTGAACTTCAATCGGATTTTTCCTACCTTAATTCCGATTGGCTGATAGAATCCTATCAGCCAATCTGAATTCGAGGGATGCCATCTTGGATGACGTCATTTAAAGGAACCTTCATTCAGTGTTAGGACTTTGATTGAAGAGGATGGCTCCGCGTCGGCTGGATAGAAGATGGCTCCGCTCCGGAAGGATGAAGATTGAAGATGTCGCATGGATGAAGATTTCTACCGTCTGGAGGACCTCTTCTGCCCCGATCGGATGAAGACTTCTGCCGTATGGAGGACCACTTGTGCCCGGCTGGGTGAAGACAGCTCAAGGTAGGGTGATCTTCAAGGGGTTAGTGTTAGGTTTTTTTAAGGGGGGTTTGGGTGGTTTTTAGAGTAGGGTTGGGTGTGTGGGTGGTGGGTTTTAATGTTGGGGGGGAGCTATTTAAAAAAAAATTTCCAGGTAAAAGAGCTGATTACTTTGGGGTAATGCCCCGCAAAAAGCCCTTTTAAGGGCTATTTGTAATTTAGTATAGGGTAGGGCATTTTATTATTTTGTGGGGCTTTCTTTATTTTATTAGGGGGCTTAGATTAGGTGTAATTAGTTTAAACTTCTTGTAATTCTTTTTTATTTTCTGGGTTTTTTTGTACTTAAGTTAATTTTATTTAATATGTTAGGTAATTGTAGTTAATTTATTTAATGATAGCGTAGTGTTAGGTGTAATTGTAACTTAGGTTAGGATTTATTTTACAGGTAAATTTGTATTTATTTTAGCTAGGTAGCTATTAAATAGTTAATAACTATTTAATAGCTATTGTACCTAGTTAAAATAAATACAAAGTTGCCTGTAAAATAAAAATAAATCCTAAAATAGCTACAATGTAACTAATAGTTATATTGTAGCTATCTTAGGGTTTATTTTACAGGTAAGTATTTAGTTTTAAATAGGATTAATTTATTTAATTATAGGAATATTTATTTAGATTAATTTAAATAATATTTAAATTAGGGGGTGTTAGGGTTAGACTTAGGTTTAGGGGTTAATTCATTTAATATAGTGGCGGCGGTGTAGATTAGGGGTTAATCAATGCACTGTACGTGCCAGCGGTGTAGGGGGGCAGGATAGGGGTTAATACATGTAATGTAGGTGGCGGAGGGCTCCGGCGGTTTAGGGGTTAAACAATTTATTTGCAGCGGGGTCCGGGATCGTCAGGATAGGGGTTAATAACTTTATGTAGGTGGTGGCGGTATAGGGGGCAGCAGATTAGCGGTTAATAGGTATAATGTAGTTGGCGGCGGGGTCCGGGAGCGGCGTTTTAGGGGTTAATAAGTATAAAGTAGGTTGCGGCGTTGTAGGCGGGGGGCAGATTAGGGGTGTTTAGACTCTGGGTACATGTTAGGGTGTTAGGTGCAGACACTTCCCATAGAAATCAATGGGATATCGGGCAGCAGCAAACATGAGCTCTCGCTGCTGTCAGACTCCCATTGATTCCTATGGGATCCGCCGCCTCCAGGGCAGCGGATTGAACACCAGGTACGCTGGCCCGGAATAGTGGCAAGCGTACCTGGTTGTTCTTTGATAACTTCCAAAAGTAGTCAGATAGTGCCGAACTTGCATTCGGAACATCTGGAGTGACGTAACCATCGATCTGTGTCTGACTGAGCCCGGGGATCGTAGGTTAAGTCACTAGATTCTACATAAAAGTATGCACACATTTTAGTCACTTTGCCAAAAATTGCAGCTATCTTGTATATTACTTCAAACAATTTCAGACATAGGGGCTGATTTATCACGGCCCGATGAGGCCGTATACCCGTTTCCGCATGAGCCTTCAGGCTCACCGGAAACAGGAGTTAAGAAGCAGCGGTCTTAAGACCGCTACTCCTTAACTTGTACGCCTCCTCTGAGGCGGTGGACATCAATCCGCTCAATCTCATACGATCAGGTTGATTGACACCCTCTGCTAGTGGCCGATTGCCCACGAATCTGCAGGGGGCGGCATTGCAGACAGCATATGCTGTCGCCATTTATCGATGTCTGGCGTACATGATTCACTACGTCTGTTATATTTTATATACCCTAAGCATAACATAAAACATTTTTACATGCCTGAAAATTGGAACAAACATAATATATACGGTTCACACACAAGATAAAACCCAACTGTGTATGATGTTATAAATTTATTTGGAGCACATATGTGCCTTGGCACGCTCCTTCAAAATGTTCCAAATATAGACAGAAAACTAGGAAAAGGTGTTAGTAGGTATAAGGAGCACTTAGTGCAACCGCACGCTCCAATCCAAAACGGTAAAGTATACAGACAGTTCCTGTGCAGCACAAACAGAAGCTGTAAATATAAAGCTTTATTTGTGCTGCACAGGAACGGTCTGTATACTTTTGTATACGTCTGTTTAGGACAACCTTTGCTTTATCAAGTGTATCCTTTGTTTATGTATCAGCTACACAGTTGCACTCTTAAAAGAGATATTCCACTGCGTTTCAAAAGCTGTAAATAAAGTATGTTTATGGTGCAGCCCGTGTCACACTTTGGCTTTTGTTAAATAGTTTAATTAGCCCTTTCTTTTTATGGTGCATATTTCTAATATTTTGTGACTGCTTGCACATTTACTACTGGTGTAATTCACCAAAAGCCTATTTTAGAGTGCCACCACCCCCAACAAAAAAATAAAAAAAAATATAATAATAATAATAATAAATATATATATATATATATATATATATATATATATATATATATATATATATATATTTTATACACACACACACACACACAAATATCGTGAGTAAAGGCAAATGAATGGTGAACAAAACAAGCATCCACAATAAAAGATCTAGAGATGGGCTAGATGTTGGGTTGTGTGCAGCAACTGCATAGCAGGGAAATGGCTGGCCTAGTTCATTTGGGCGCAGGGCTGATATCAGCTTTTACTTAGTCATTCGCTTCCAGTGCTAGAGACGCTTTCCATTTCACTGGGCAGTCCTTGGGGAAATTCGCTCCCTCGCAGCTCATGTTCCAGACCCGTCATTGCTGGCAGCTTTTATACACATTTCCACCACTTTAATTAAAAGTCACATAGCTGCACGGACAATCAGCAGAGAGGCGGAGGCATATCACGCTGCCAGACTTGCTGAGAAGGTATCAGCGTCTAAAACAGGGAGGCTGAAGTTTCAGGGGGAAAAGAAACAGTATACCCATAAAGATATACAGGTAGAAAACCCTTTACCAAAAATTTTGGGACCGGAAAAGGTTTGGATTTTAGAATAGTTTGGTTTTGGAATATGTGTATCTTTAAAATGTGACAGTTGGGGGAGGGGATGGGACCAAGTGTAAACAACAATATCTTATGTCATTTAGGCAATAATTATAGCTATCAGCTTTAATACTTTTGTGAATTACAGGAAGGAAAATAATTTTTTAAAAATGTATTTATTCAAAAATATTAAAAATTAAAATGTTGGGATATTAGAAAAAGTTTAGATTTGGGAATATGTACCTGTATATGAATAAAAATAAAATTGTTCAGAAGTGAACAAAACACAGTAACAGCTATATGATTAAGGTATTTTTTTTTTTTTATCTAAAAAAGGGACATTAGGAGACAGCCCACAAATTAAGGAGCCAGTTACATTTAGCCAACCCCGATAGAGATTTTTAATTAATATATATATATTTTAGTATACACACACACACATATAAATATTTATCTCAAGCACATTATTTAATAACCCAATACAAGTTGGATAATTTTTTTTCTAAGTTTTATTTTAGGTCCAGATACATCATGGCATGGAAGAAACATGCACAGTAATAGCATGTTCACAGATAAAAGTACAATAGATGCGACATATACCTCGCAGGGCAGAAGAGTATCGCCAAAAGTAGGCCATCTCCACGCCTAGACGTAGATCTGGTTTTATCTTTTTTAACTACATAAACATAAAACAAAAACATAACATAACATAAACAACATAACATAGCACCCTAACAAGAACCACACCGTTTAGGGACAAGTTGGATTTTTATTTAACAGATGTAAGGCCTAGAAAGAATCCAGTTGCATCAAGCTAAATTTTATGTGTGACTGGTCACACACACTTAGGGCACCCTGGATTTGCAGGGGCCTGATGTAGATTATTTATAACCTACATCAGGCCTCTAACATCATGATAAAGGCACTGTGTTAGAATCATGTATTCACATACACAGACTCCGTTTATATATAAACAAGTACCCCCTGCAGTGACATCTGCAGGAATAATGTGGTACAAGGCTTTCATGCAGAGTTTTTCCTTTTTACAATGTGGTCTGATTTGGTTTGACATAAGCTCTTCAGTAGAAAGCACCTGGGATGGATCTGCAACTTCAGAATAGATTAACTTCTCCCCATAAAAGTGGAATAAAAACCATGTGACAAAGGCACAACAATCTCATATTTGTTCTCAAATCAGAAATCCAAATCCCTGGGTTGCCATAAGATTCTGGTCACAGAAGAGGAATATCAGTACAGTATTTCATGAAACCAGCCTTTCCTCAGAAGAAAATCTTCCTTCTTTCAGAGTCCTCTCCTTGGTTATTCATAGGAAGCTCATACAGAAACAATAAAACATTCAGTCCTCCTGCCATCAGTGGGTGAGTGTCACCATGTAACGTTATTTGCTGTTAGTTTGGTTTCCTTGTCTCTCTCTGAATCAGACTGGACGGCTTCCTCATGCTGGCGTTATCACTCCCTCTAACCACTCTTGGCAGGCAATCTAATTCCCTCTGAAAAGGTCACCGCCATTTTAACTGCCTTTCAATCACATTAAGCACGCTGCTTCTAGCGCCCAGAGCCATGAGCCTGAAACTCTTGTGGCTGAGGTGCGATCAATGGACTGACATACAGCGCAGCCTGTGCTCTTATCTCATTCACCTTTAACTGCTCACAACTTGCAAACAAACATAACAAGACCCTTGGTAAACTGAACATCATGTAGAAGCAAACAGTATAAGGCTCCAAAATATATGATCTGTTGATGGGTGACACCTTGGAACCATTTTGATCTGTACATAAAGTTGTCATATAGATTACTGTAAAATGCAGCAACACCATAAACATCTGAACAGCAATCTGTTTGATACACATAAAATATACGTGCAAAGAGCATCATCAGTGTAAATGCGCAACACGGTCTACGTCTGTATCCATAGAAACCGTGTGAGGCTAAGAAGCGCATGTGTAGTTCTGGCTCACAACTGATACCTGCAGCTGCCTTTTTATAAACAATACAAATTCCATAGCAATTAGTGGTAAAATCCTATCACTGGCTAAGAGCAGCACTTGATATAATGAATGCCTTTATTACATGAGAGGAGCATAAAGCTATACAAAAGCAATAGCACAATAATAAAATGCTTTAACGGAACTATGTTTAACCCCTGCAGAGCCATCTCCCTACATCAATGGCCTACTGGGAGCTAGCTGAGCACATAATGTGAGCCAATGACAAGAGAAACTATTATACTACATGTAATGTCACTGATGTGCTAACGTGATGTCACATGGGATGTCACTCATACGCTAGCAAGATGACTAGTTGTAATTTTCTGCAAATAAAGGCTTTAAATAATATTTGTATTTGGAATTTGGGAGAAATGTTGTCAGTAGTTTATAGAAAAAAACAAAAATATTCAATTTACCGAAACACCAACCTATAAATAGTAGAACCAGAGAAAATGATTTTGCAGTGGTCTCTTTTTCAAGGGCTGTGTGTATATGATAAATTGTATTTTGCTTTGGCCTCAAATTTTTTTTTTTAGGTCTCTTTATATGTATAGTAAAAACCAAATTTATTCTTACCGGATAAATTATTTTCTTTCTTGGTAGCGAGAGTGCACAAAATCATATTCTTAGAGGTAGGAATTCAACACCTGGCCTCCAAGACACCCCTACCAGAGCATTCAAGTTACCCTCCTACTCTTTCCCTTGCCTAACAGTAGTTCATATCCAAGGATAGGGAAAGCAAGCGAGATGAAAGGGGTGAAAGGTGCAAAATTGGAACTGCAGCCTGTTCACGATAAACAGGGTGGGTTCATGGACTCTTACTACCAAGAAAAAAGAATTTACAATTACATCTTAATCCTCACCATAATCAATTTTTCTTTTTCCCCTTTACCCATACTTACATTAATATTCTTACATCAGCAATTCAATAGTTCTCACACAATTATTTTAGATTATCCTTATTTTTCTTTCCTTTTCTCTTTCGTTTCAGTTGGGTGTTAGAATTTCAACTAACTGGGCTGTCGGTTACCAATTGATGACTAACAATTTTTACACTATGTGGCAATACTGTTGTTTCCCACTATCCTGTTTCTATCATTGTTAACGTTTTAACAATCAAAAACCAAAGTGTAGCCCACTTGTATTTTAATACACTTTGCTTCCCCATTTAAGCAATACTGTTTGGGGATTTGCAGGCTCATGGGAAACAATACAGTCTTTCTCCACCCAACTACTGTTATGTAACAACATATCCTTTATGTTTTTAAAGTATTAGTCTACTATTATATGTTAAATTTGGTTTTATATTTACATGTTTGTTTATAATTTTGTCTATGTATTTATTTTATTCCACTTCATTTGTATGTAATTACACAGTCACTCAGTTTAACAGTTACTTGTTGGTAGTTGTTCCACCTATAAGTATTAAGCAATACTCTAGAATCCATTCCTACATACTCTAGAATCCATTCCTACATTACCAAACAGAATCAGAATAAGCTAAGTAAAATAAAATAATTTATCTAATTTGTTCTGCTATGTCTCTCCATCAAACTGGAGATATATAAAAGGTGAATGCTAACATCTCATTCAATCACACAACGATTTTTAGTCCCTATGTACTAGCACACTTATCTTTCTATACACAGCATAGGTTAAAAATCAAAGATTCAATTATTCTCTTTGCCCTCTGATTGGCTTAATTCACCTTTATATTGACCCAGACTGGTTGAGACACATATCTCTGAAGAAGCGCATGTACGCATGCGCGAAATGCGTCAGGAGCTTACCCGGTGTGTTGTAAAACCTGCTCCTGAATAAACCTACTCTGATTTACCATGAGTTCCAGCGTCTCCTTTTCCTCATCTCATATAAATTGTATTTTTCTTTGGCCTCAAAAATTTTTTTTTAGGTCTCCTTATATGTATAGTAAAAAACAATTTATTCTTACCGGATAAATTATTTTCTTTCTTGGTAGCGAGAGTGCACAAAATCATATTCTTAGAGGTAGGAATTCAACACCTGGCCTCCAAGACACCCCTACCAGAGAATTCAAGTTACCCTCCTACTCTTTCCCTTCCCTCACAGTAGTTCATATCCAAGGATAGGGAAAGCAAGTGAGATGAAAGGGGTGAAAGGTGCAAAATTGGAACTGCAGCCTGTTCACGATAAACAGGGTGGGTTCATGGACTCTTACTACCAAGAAAGAAAAGAATTTATCAGGTAAATATAAAATTATGGTTTTCTTTCAAATGCTAGTCAGAGTCCATGAAATCCTATTCTTACAAGTGGGAAATAATACCCAAGCTGTGGAGTCCACTAAAAAAAAAGGGCGGGACAAAAAAAAAGCAAGGCAGTTACATCAAACACTAGACATCACCACCTAAGGAACGTTCCTGCTAAAAGATGCTTCTGAAGAGACAAACACATCAAACCAATAAAAATATGCTAAAAGTATATAAAGAAGACCAAGTGGCAGCTTTACAGATCTGTTCTACCAAAGCCTCATATCTGAAAGCCCAAGACGTAGATACCGAATGAGTAGTGACGCGGGCCAGAGGCTGATGACCTGTCTCTACATAAGCCATTCAGATAAGATTCCTAAGACAAAGTAGCAGCAGTGGCCTTCCGATTCTTGTGCTTACCTGGAAAGAGAACAGACTTCGAGACTGTCAAAAAATCTTTATTTGCATGAAGGTAAAGCTTTAATGCCCTAACCACATCCAAATTATGTAACAACCGTTCCTTAGGAAAGGAGGAGTTAGGACACAAAGACGCAACCACAATCCCCTGATTGATGATGTTGAACAATACTACCTTAGGCAAGAAACCAGGCTGAGTTCTCAAAACCTAATCCTGATGAAAAACCAAATAAGAAGGATCACACAGAAGAGCCGACAACTCAGAAACTCTACGGGCAGAAGAGATCACAAGCAAAAAAAAAAAAAAAAAAAGTACTTTCCAGGTAAGCAACTTAATATCTAAAGAATCCATCAATTCAAACAGGGTATACTGTAAAACAGAAATAGATTAAGAATCCATGGCGGAGCGATAGATCTGAAAACTAGCCTGATTCTAACCAAGGCTTGAACAAAGGACTGAGTCCCAAAATAAAGTCCAAATTAGTCCCGTGTGATCCAATATGGTGGGTATCCCAATATGTCCAGTTGGGATGATTCCCAGTGAAGTTGGTGTAAAAAAATGAAAAATAGAAAAAAAATATGAAAAAATACTGGATGGTGATATAAAAAATAAAAAAAGTAAAAAATGTATGTGAAATGAGGTGTAAAAAATGTGTGAACATGTTTTTTACACCTCATTTCACATACACTGGGAATCATCCCAACTGGACATATTGGGACACCCACCATATTGGATCACACGGGACTAATTTGGACTTTATTTTGGGACATTATAACTTCCTTTAGTCATTTTGTACAGTTTTATGTTTTTTTATATCTATATATTATTACATATGTCAAATTAAACTAGGTATAACTGTTAAGGTTTCTTAGTTATTTTTCCTCAGACTCTACCAGCGTTATATGTATTAACAATTTTATATATATTTTTAAATATTTTTTTCTCTCTGCGTAATATTTTAAGTTTTTCTAAATGAATATTTTTTATGAGGTTTTTTATATGATCTTATACTTTTTCGTATGAACTTACCCCTTTTCTAACCTTTGGATTCCACCTTAAGCTTTCCTAACCTCCATTTGGAGGCTATTTTAGCGCTCCCCTAACGCACATATTTTTATACTATATCTTTGAGATCCGGTTGAGAGATCTTGCTCTCTTTGGGAGGAGCCTGAGTGGTAGCTTCATTGGCGCTGGAGATACCCATTAGTTATACGTTGAACAAAGGGCTGAACTTTAAGCCACCGTGCCAACCTTTTATGTAACAGAACAGATACGGCTGATATCTGACCCTTAATAGAACTGGAAGAGAGAACCTTATCAAGTCCCTCCTGAAGAAACTGAAGGATACGCAGAACTCTAACCTTGTGCCAAGCTTACGCACCTGAACCAGAGTGTGAATGACAGACTCAGAGAAGCCTCTCCAAGCCAGAATAAGCCATTCAACCTCCACAGAGTCAGCCTCACAATCTAGATTCTGAGAAAGGAAAGGACCCTGAGTCAGCAGGTCCAGTCTCAGAGGAAGACGCTACAGAGGGACGGACGACATTTGAATGAGATCTGCATACCAAGTCCCGAGTGGCCACTCAAGGAGCGATTACTATGGCTGACACTTTCTCTTGCTTGATCCTCGGCTATTACTCGAGGGAGAAGAACTATAGGTGTAAACAGATAAACTAGACAGTAATTCCAAGGGATCGCCAGAGCATCCACTACCTCTGCCTGAGGATACCTTGACCTAATCTCGGAAGTTTGAAATTCAATAGAGATGCCATCAGATCCATCTCCGGAAGACCCCAACGAGAGACAGACAATCTGATCGAATATCTTCCGATTGAGAGACCATTCACATGAGTGAAGAGATTGTCGACTTAGTCGGCTTCCCAATTCTCCACACCGCAGAGAAATCTGGTGAGAAGGGAGAGAGTTACCCCCTGGGGCACTAGAGCACTACTGTTAGAAGTATCAGTCTGAGAAAAATAAAAAAGGAGAGACTATCCCAGAAGAATGACTGCTAGATCTAGTACCTTTTTTTCGGAGGAATCTCGGATGAGCAAAAGGCAGAGCTTTGAACAATTGCACCTTCAGAATGAGAATGGGGAACAGACATTACAGAGTTGCACTGGGGCGCACAGAGTGTGCAACTTACAAAGTAGACACTTAAAGGGACAGTCAAGTTGAAAAAAAACCCCTCATGATTTCAATAGGAAATGTAATTTTAAACAACTTTCAAATTTATTTTTATCACCAATTTTGCTTTGTTCTCTTGGTATTCTTAGTTGAAAGCTAAACCTAGGAGGTTCATATGCTAATTTCTTAGACCTTGAAGACTGCCTCTAATCTGAATGCACTTTGACCACTAGAGGGCATTAGTTCATGTGTTTCATATAGACAACATTGAGCTTATGAACGTGAAGTTACCCAGGAGTGAGCATTGAATGGCTAAAATGCAAGTCTGTCAAAAAAACTGAAATAAGGGGGCAGTTTGCAGAGGCTTAGATACAAGGTAAATCACAGAGATTAAGGGTATTTCTATAACAGTGTTGGTTATGCAAAACTGGGGAATGGGTAATAAAAGGGATCATCTTTTTAAAAAACAAAAATTCTGGTGTAAACTGTCCCTTTAAAAAAAAAACTTCAGGAATCTAGCCTGCTCCATGACCCCTCACTCAGAAAATTAAAATACGTACGCAGAGAAAGCAATGGTAATAAAACGTCTGCAGAGATAAATGCAACTGTGCTGCAATCACAAGTAAATCTTGAGACCAAACTTGAGCGCTTCGGTAGTCTTATTACCCTCTCCTGTCAGCTATAGACGCACTATGTGCTGTTCCACACCGTACAGTGAAGCTGAATGAAAATGTCCTGTGGCGGGACAATCCTTAAGAAGGGATAGGAAAGTCAAAATTAAAGGGACACTGAACCCAAATTTTTTCTTTCGTGATTCAGATAGAGCATGCAATTTTAAGCAACTTTCTAGTTTACTCCTATTATCAATTTTTCTTCGTTCTCTTGCTATCTTTAGTTGAAAAAGAAGGCATCTAAGCTTTTTCCTTGTTTCAGACTCTGGACAGCACTTTTTTATTGGTCGATGAATTTATCCACCAATCAGCAAGAACAACCCAGGTTGTTCACCAAAAATGGGCCGGCATATAAACTTACATTTCAAATAAAGATACCAAGAGAATAAAGAAAATTTGATAATAAGAATAAATTAGAAAGATGCTTAAAATGTCATGCTCTATCTGAATCGCAAAATAAAAAATTTGGGTTCAGTGTCCCTTTAAACTTGCCAGATTCAGAAAGAGCATGCAATCTTTAGACACTTTTAAATTTACTTCTATTTTCAAAATGTGCTTTTTTCCTCTTACTATCCCTTGTTGAAAAAGAATTCGCACACATCCTTCACTAGGGGGAGCTAGCTGCCGATTGGTGCCTGCACACATTTGACTCTTGATTGGCTAACTAGATATGTTCATTTAGCTGCCAGTAGCGCAATGCTGTTCCTTCAGCAAAGGATAACAAGAGAATGAAGCAAACGTGATAACAGAAGTAAATTTGAAAGCTGTTTAAATTTGTATGTTCTATCCAAATCATGAAATAAAATGCTGGGGTTTTCTGTCCCTTTAACCGTCTTACCGCAACAAGGCAGAGCTAAAATGTACACACACAGCCAAAGGCACTAGCCATGCAGCAGTATTGGCCAAAGGATATTAGGCAACTCACCTGTACTCGCTTGGGAATTACCTCTGAACTGAAATCACCAGATCTGTTAAAAAAAAAAAAAAAAAAAAAAAGAGAAAGAAACACCAAGGGCTAGATTTATGAAGCCCCTACGGCAGCAAGTTCTCACTAGAACTTGATCGCCGTGATTTATCAAGCAGCGGTCACAAGACCGCTGCTTCCCTAAGCTGTTCGCCACCTCTAAACTGGCGAAATTCAATCTCCTCGGTCGAGTCCGACCGAGGAGATTGACAGCTCCTGCCCGCGCGTGATTGGCTGTGCGCGGGCAGGGGGCGGGATTGCACGCGAGCACAAAATTGCGCTTGTGTGCAATGCCAAATACCTGCGGGTAATTTCGCCCCACCACATGCGAGCTGAGGCGTACAGGGGCGCGTATACGCGCCCCTGTACGCCTCAGCTATAATAAATCTAGCCCCAAGTGTTAGCCCCCAGTCACTGACAGGAATGCACAAACCCATGGGAGAAGTACAACACTGGGATACAGGGGAGGCTAGGCAACTTCCCAGCAATACCCTCAAGCTGTCATAAATAACAGAGTGCAGTGCTATCTACCAAACCCTCTCTTCAAAGAACTATCCATTGATTGGGGTTAACCTTTTAAAATGTACAACATTGCAGCGCACATCCTAGACGAGGCAAAGAACAACTTGGAGCGAAGGGGAAGTGGGAGGGTAACTTGAATGCTCTAATAGGGGAGTCTTTGTTTCCTCCTAGTAGCCAGGTGTTGAATTCCCACTTGTAAGAATAGGATTTTGTGGATTCTCACTACCATTAGAAAGCCTAAAGTAATAACCCTAACGAATGGAGACGTTCAGGTTAGCGAGCCGCTGTCTTGTTTCTATTTGTGTCCTAGTAAAATGCTTTCTATGACACTGCTTATGGTGAAATTGGGAGTTAACTTCTAGTTTCCACTTTTTTTAATGTATTTAATATTTAGTTATTTGCTGGTATTGTCATCTAAGGTTAACTACGTATTTTGTACAATAGTCTTTAATAAACTTTTTAAAGGGACACTAAAGCAAAGAAAATAGAAACCACATTAGCCGAGTAGTGCATGTGCATATTGATCACATTAGTATTGGCCAAGAAGTGCATGTGCATATTGATCACATTAGCATTGGCCAAGTAGTGCATGTGCATATTGATCACATTAGCATCGGCCAAGTAGTGCATGTGCATATTGAGCACATTAGCATCGGCCGAGTATATATATTTATATTAGGGTTGCACGATTAATCGCGGATGCGTTTTTAAACTGTGTTTAATCGCTGCGGTTTAAAAACCGAGAGAGTACACGATTTTTTGTAAAAAAAAATCTTCAGGTAGTCATGAAAACGGAGGCGAAGAGGGAGGATGAGAGGCGGGCCAGTGTGCAGACCTGAGAATGCCTGTGAAACGGCCATTTTGGAAGAGATTGAGGAGTGTGTGGGAGTCATCTGGGAGTGGTGTGGCGGTGGTCAAGCTCAAAGTTGTGAGCAATAAAGTGAGTATTGTACAAAAACCGTAAAAGTGCCCTAATGACTTTTTTACTTCTGTGACGCATAACATTGAGTTTGATTACATTTTAAAATATATTTTATTTATAAATGTTCATGAAGGGTTGCTTGTAGGATGTATTGTGAAGTGAATTATAAAATATAATATATTAAACATGATGTTCCAAAAATATATATAATATAATAGTTTATACTATCTATGTAACCACACAGCACATGTAGCACTAGGTAATTTTATTGTAACTATTTTCTGGTTTGTATTTTTATGCTCCAAGAGTGTATTGGACATTGAGAAACATGTACAGTAAGATTGCGTAGTGTTAAATAAAAATTTTATAAAAAACTTAAAGGTGTTATAGTCATTATTGCTGTTACTATGTATCCCACTGGCACCCTGGCAGATGATGGAAAGTGAGAGTGCACATCCTGGATATATATATATATATATATATATATATATATATATATATATATATATATATATATATATATATATATATATATATATATATATATATATATATATATATATATATATATATATATATAGAGATATATATATATATAGAGATATATATATAGAGATATATATATATATTCATATGTGCGCCTGTGCCTAGCCTATCCCATTAATCATATGGAAGTACCTCGGAAGCCACCTTCCAGGAGAGTTGTAGCCCGTATCCGTTTCTGTCCGCACCACTCATATTCCTCAAATCGGTTCTCATTTTCAATATCTACTGAGTCATCCTCGTTCATGCAGGTTTCCCTCTGTTAGAGGCAACAGACAAGAACAAGCAGGAGATCAATTTTACTTTACAGGTTTCTGAAGAAAAAAAATAAAAGTTAAAAAAAAAAAGTTGTTTAACTGCAGACAATGTCATTTTTTCTATAAAATGTTTGTGTAATGTTATTGTGCTATGGCATCAAATTTTGAATAATAAGAGAAATAAAAAGAAATATTATGGAATAAAAGAAATTTATGGTGATCAAGCACCTTCCTACACTGATAATAAAGGTTATGGTTATAGGTGATTAGTATCAGTTACAAGAGAGTCCTACAGACTAAGTATAAGGAGGCAGAGCATAGAAACCACAGGAAATGGGTTATCAGGAGAGATCTCAGGCCAGAGGTGAGAGACAGGGACATGAAGGAAGTGGCAGCTCAGCACCGCCTGGCTCCTCTACCTTAGACAGACACAGTTCCACATGTCTACTCATCTCCTCCTCCGATCCAGACAATGGCCGATTGCAGAGTGGACATACCTGCCCATCGTCTTGCTTTCTTCGTTTCATTTTTCCAATCCGTGCTGCATGTTAAAAGAAGACAAACCAAGATCTCACTCTATATCACTTTAAGGGGCCAATAACTGGTGTAAGCACAGAAAACAAATAAGGGGTTTTGTAAGATTATCCTGCTGCACATACAAAGTCCAATCACTGAATTGACCACTTGTTCTTAAAAAGGACATTCCAGCCAAAATTGGAATCCACATGGATGTATTTCAGATTTAAATAGAAGCATTTTTGTAATATACATGCATTAGCAAAAATGCTTCTAATGATAACTATAGTTGTTTCAAAAATGTATTTAAGTATGCACCGTGCACTAGCATGTTAAACACAGCACTTGCTCAGAGAGCCTAAGGTGATTGTACCATCTGATAATGAATCCATTTGTTCATTGCTGACATGATACGAGCCCCACTGGTGCTCTGAGCAGCTGCAGTATTTAAAATGCTGGTGCACTGAGAATATCTAGCTACGATTCACATGCACGTGAAGAGAAATATATTAACACTAAGACAGAGATAGCTTTTACTTGAAGCAATTTTGACAATACATGTATATTGCAAATATGTTTTTATTCAAAGATGTCATTCATCTGTGCGTTTTCATTTAATAGTTGACCGGAAAGTCCCTTTAAGTAAGGGGATACCACTAAAACTCAGTTTGTGACCATTGAGAACTAAAGTCAAGCAACCAATTCACTATAAAACAACAGCTTTTAAAAATAGTAAAATGTGCCGTTATAAACAGATATGTAAAGCTGGTGCGAAACCCAATTATAGACTGAGAAGGGGGGAAAAAAAAGTGTCAGATTAGACTGTAATCTGAATAGTCAGGTTGGAAAATTTTATATTGCCGCGTTATCAAAATCCTATTCAGGAAGACAGGGTTTGGGACGCTCTTGAAAGCCAATTAACCTTATCTGTTATGTGATCAGCTCCAGGATTTGTAGACCATGGTACCTTAGATGCCGAGTATGATTGGTCTCCCACAGGTCTTATGCAAGTTCAGTTTTAATGGGATACTCCGCTATACAATAAGGTAGGGCTTGATAAATACTATTTTGTTCTAAATCTAGGATACAGACAAAAATGTAGGAGCCACATAATAGATTCTGCACAAATATACATAACAGGACACATGCTAGCTTAACCCTTGCTTGCCAAGAACAAAGTTATATAAAAAGATTAATACTGCAGTACAAATCACACTCATAATGGTGTTTTAAAAACCTTGATTGCCCAGAAAACCCTTGCAGAAGTGACTTAAAGGGACCCCACGGCAGAACATACAGTGATCTGAGATGCCATTGCAGAAAATGCAGCATGTCTGCAGAAAGAACAGAACCCATGCAAGTACTGTTAGTGCTTTAACTTTGCAGCTCTGCTCCACATTAGACAGTTCTCTTCAAACAGAGTTGTGCATCCAGAGCAAAGTGCTGTTTGAAGTTAACAGTCATATATGCAGCAGTGCATTGATTATTTACTGGCTCTCAGATTTTTTTTTCAAACCCTCCCCAAGCCTTTCCAAGTCTGCATAGATGTTTGTTCTGAATGTAAGACTTTCTTATGAGCATTGCACCTTTTTTATTACTATATTTCTATGTTAGACCAAGAGAAAAGAAAAGAAATTTATTTGAGAGACATTTTACAGTTTCATTTTTTTGTCTGCAGCTAACTTGCAATGCAATTTTCATTTACTGCACTATATTATAAAACGTTAAACATGGTTTTATTCTTTAGTTAACCAACACATTGCAATTGAACTGGTGCTTTAGTGTAACTTCCTAACTTAAAATGACCTGCAGAAACTTTCACTAAAAAAAATTTCCTCATAGCAGAAAATGAAAAAAAGTTCTGCCTCTGGGAAAGGGACGTTCCGGTCAAAATTGAAATGCACATAGATTAATTAAATCCCTGAGTAGAAACCTTTGCAATATACATGTATTGGCAAAAATGATTCTAGTAAAGACTTTTCTCTGCACGTGCATGTGAAGCATAGCTAGATAATATCAGAGCACCATCAATTTAAATACTGTAACTGCTCAGAGTGCCAGTAGGGCTTGTATAATGTTAGCTATTAAGAAATTGAGTCATTACCAGATGGTACAAGCACCTTAGGCTCTCTGAGCAAGTGCTGTGTTTAAAATGCTGGTGCACGGTGCATACTTTTTGAAAAAGCTAAAAACATATTAAAAGCTTATTTTGCTAATATATGTATATCACAAAAATGCTTCTATTCAAAACTGAAATGCATCCATGTGGATTCCTATTTTGGCTGGAATGTCCCTTTAAGACTTGTTTGCCTGTAACAATCATTGGCAAATCGAGGAGCTATAGCACTGCAGCAAACCAGAATGGCAGCTGTGATTTAACCAACACACACAGAAGTGAACTGACCTTTACATTAGAGTTTGAGTCTGGCTGCTGAAGGTAAATGCACAACCAAGTAGAAGAGCACAGAGTGCAAAGGGGAGAGGTGCGGCTGTCAGTCCCTCACATCTTTCAAGCAGTAAGCACAGGGTTTGTTAAACCCAGCAGCACTGACACTTTATTCTACTCCAGCAAAACTAGAGCAAACTGGTTATTAATCCACACAGTTCTCTATTGCTAAAGGAAACTAGACAGGAGTACCCTATGTCTTCTTAATATTTACATTGCTGATTGAAAAAAAGGTAGAGAATGATCCCAAAGGTGAGTGGCTGGGCAGCTCAGAGGACCATGCAGCTAATTAACATTGATAGGTACTAACACTTCTAATTACACAAGAAATCACTCTCACAAACATCCTCTGCACATTTGCTTTATTTACAAATGCTAGAAATGAGAAGCTAAGCAGGTAACAAGCAAGAAATTAAAGATTTATCTGTTGCCGATATAGGAAAGGTCTTTACATTAATCCTCTTATTATCCAAATCTTTTTACCAACAGGTGAGGAGCCAAGTGACCTGAGTATTAGAGAGGAGCGATGTCTGAATCTTGGTGCAATTAGGACAGTCATCTTGCGCTTGTCTTTTTTATTTACTACTACTGCATCAGCTGGGCAAGACATGGATTTCCTGCGAGCTTCAACTGAAAGGGACATGAACCCCAAAATATTTCATTATTCAGAAAGGTCATACAATTTTAAACAACTTTCCAATTTACTTCTATCATCTAATTTGCTTCATTCTCTTGTTATCCTTCTAAGCCTACTCAGGTATAAATTTTAAACAAAGGATACAAAAGGAACAAAAAACAAATGAAATAGAACTACATTGGAAAGTTATTTAAAATTGCATGCTCTACCTGAAAAAAATTTGGGTTTCATAGTAACATAGTAGATGAGGTTAAAAAAAAAAAGTCCATTGAATTTAACCCATACAAATCTTAATTTATATACAATAAAAGATCCAGTTGATCTTAAAATAATCCAATTAAAAAGGTGACCCATTTAACCCAAGCAATCGCATCCCTGAATTCTGTTTCTATCCAGAAATGTAGCTAAACCATTATAGGCTCGATTTATCAAGCCCTTTGCCTCTCTGCAACGGCAGGTTCTCACAAGAGAACCTGCAGTCACGATTTATCAAGTAGCGGCCATCTAGCCACTTCTCCACCTCTTAAATGGAGAATTTTAATCTCCCCGGTCTAGTCCGACCAGGGAGTTTGACAGCTCCTGCCCCCACGTGATTGGCTGTGCATGGGATTTGCATGCAAAATAGTTCTTGAGTGCAATCTTAAATTTTGGTAGCGGATTTTATTGACCTTAATATTATCCTTTTTTTTCTGGATATCCTCTAGAGATAACCCATTTAATGGTATAGGCTTGTATCTTCTAGTTTGTTTCAATGTATCTCCTTTTAGTTTCACTCTTGTGTATACTGAAGAAAAGAACTGGTTTAGTACCTCAGCCTTCTCCATGTAATGTTAATCATGCTACCCTCCACGCATTTTAATGTAGCTATACTTTCCTTTCTAGATTTTTTTTTACATTTATGTACTTAAAAAAACCTTTTTGGGTTTGACTTAGAATCCTTTGCAATTAATATTTTTCAATTTTTACTGATTTGATTGCTTTTTTTGCATGCTTTGTTACATTCCCTATACATTTCGTATGCTGAGTCTAAACTATTTTCTTTGAATAATTTAAATGTCCTATGTTTTTTCCTAATTTCTCTTACATTTTTATTAAGCCACATTGGCTTGAACTTATTTCTTTTACTTTTACAACCATGTGATATGTGTTGATATGTATATTTATTTACCAAAATGCCATATCCATTTATGCTCTATATTTTTATTAGGGAATACCAAATATATTTAACAATTTCCTTAAATCATTGAATTCTGCTTTCTTAAAATGAAAGGGATACTAAACCCAAATTATTTTCTTTCATGGTTCACTTAGAGCATGCAATTTTAAGCAACTTTCTAATTTACTCCTATTATCTATTTTTCTTCTCTCTTACTACCATTATTTGAAAATGCAGGAATGTAAGGTTATGAGACGGGCCATTTTTGGTTCAGAGCCTGGTAGCGCTTGCCGATTGGTGGCTACATTTATTCTCACTCCCGTTCACTACAATTAGACACTGCTAATCCATGTGGGCCATATAGATAACATTGTGCTCTCTCCCGTGGAGCTGAGCATGACACTATACTAATTGGCTAAAATGCAATTAAGTAAAAAAACATGTGATCAGGAGGCAGTCAAAAGAGGCTTAGATACAAGGTAATCACAGAGATAAAAAGCATATTAATATAACCATGTTGGCTGTGCAAAACTGGGGAATGTATAATAAAGGGATTATCGGTCTTAAGCTGTGACGTGCATTTGTGAGGTATGAAAAAGCAAAGATTAGCCTGAGAATAGTATGTAGACTTATTTTGTTACAGTTATAGAAGTTGTTTAACCCTGTTGAAACAGAGTTTCCCCCGATATCTTTCTTTTCTGCAGAGGACAATTAGGGACAGATATAAAAGAGACTGTGCAAACAAGGTTGTGTGGAAACCCTGTTAGATAATTACTTTAACACATCCTTGATTGCACACTCTGTTATTGTCCGCTTTATATCACTCCCTAAATTTCTCCAGCAAGAGAGATAGACAAGAGGGAAAACAAGTTGAAACATGGCAGTGTCCATTACTTTATAAAAACTCAGTTGTCAGAGTTAAATTACAGGAATATTGGGGACAAAATAAATAGGGAAAAGCGTACTGCAAAGCTTTTTAAACTACACATTATAATCTTGTAAATGTAATATCTCTTTAATAGAACGAGAATGTGTGAGGCAGCATACAGAGGTTTATACCAAAATAAATCTCTTAGCCACTTCTTACATACTGTGCCAAGCAACCAATGGGCACACACATGTTGACTGATCTGCTTATACCCAAGCCCCTGACATGTGAATTCTCTCCACTCGAGAAAAACAAAACAAAAAACACCTCACTCTTTAATCTGATTTCATTCACTATAAGTTAAAGGGACATGAAACCCAACATTGTTCTTTCATGATTTAGATAAAACATACAATTGTAAACATTTTTCTAATTAACTTCTGTTATCAGTTTTGCTTTATTCTCTTGGTATCCTTTCTTGAAGGAACAACAATGCACTACTGGGAACTAGCTGAACACATCGGTAAGCCAATCACAAGAGGCATATATGTGCAGAAACCAATTAGCAGCTAGTTCCCAGCTCCTGAGCCTATCTAGATATGCTTTTTGACAAAGGATACCAAAAGAATAAAACAAATTAAATAAAAGAAGTCAATTGGAAAGTGGTTTAAAAATGTATGCTCTATCTAAATCATGAAAGAAAAAGTTTTGGTTTCATGTCCCTTTAATTCTTCGTTCATACACATCTGCCCTTCACTTAGCCAAGAAAATTTTCTCTTATATCTACTCTCAACTCAAATACACAGTATCCGAAGTGAGTGTAGTGTACACAGTGAGCTCACACAGGGACATTACAATACACAGTATCCGACGTGAGTGTAGTGTACACAGTGAGCTCACACAGGGACATTACAATACACAGTATCCGACGTGAGTGTAGTGTACACAGTGAGCTCACACAGGGACATTACAATACACAGTATCCGACGTGAGTGTAGTGTACACAGTGAGCTCACACAGGGACATTACAATACACAGTATCCGACGTGAGTGTAGTGTACACAGTGAGCTCACACAGGGACATTACAATACACAGTATCCGACGTGAGTGTAGTGTACACAGTGAGCTCACACAGGGACATTACAATACACAGTATCCGACGTGAGTGTAGTTTACACAGTGAGCTCACACAGGGACATTACAATACACAGTAAGCTCACACAGGGACATTACAATACACAGTATCTGACGTGAGTGTAGTGTACACAGTGAGCTCACACAGGGACATTACAATACACAGTATCCGACGTGAGTGTAGTGTACACAGTGAGCTCACACAGGGACATTACAATACACAGTATCTGACGTGAGTGTAGTGTACACAGTGAGCTCACACAGGGACATTACAATACACAGTATCTGACGTGAGTGTAGTGTACACAGTGAGCTCACACAGGGACATTACAATACACAGTATCTGACGTGAGTGTAGTGTACACAGTGAGCTCACACAGGGACATTACAATACACAGTATCTGACGTGAGTGTAGTGTACACAGTGAGCTCACACAGGGACATTACAATACACAGTATCTGACAAAGTGGTGTACATGTTGACATCACTCAGGAACGTTGCAATACAGTGTTTGATTTGAGGGCCGTGCATGCAGTGAGTTCACACACAGATTACAATACACAGTACCTGATGAGAGAGTTGTGTACACAGCAAATACACACAGGGACATTACAATACACAGTATCTGAGGTGAGGGCCATGCATGCAGTGAGTTCAAACAATGAGGTTACAATACACAGTATCTGATACACTGCATATTTCTCAGGTTTGTCAGTGACAAGATTTTCTACACATGGACACCATACCCTGAAAGTAATTGATGCAGCATTATTACTTACCGTTCAGTCTGGTCTGTCTATTGGCACGCACCCGCAAGAATGTCTGAGGACAGAAAAACAAGCATTATATCTTATCTAACAATTAAATAAAATGAATCAGCTCTCATTAATACTTAGCATCTACAAAATTATATTAGACTGTAAATAATATACCTAGCACTCTGTACTACTGGACTGTTTACCAATACTGATAGCTGAGCACCATTATGCCCTCTCAGTACCCACGTCTGAGTGCCATCACTCCCAGGTCCAGGAGTAATTACCTATACTCACACATAGGTGCCATTCCTCCCAGGTTACGCAGTAATTACCTATACTCACACATAGGTGCCATCCCTCCCAGGTTACGCAGTAATTACCTATACTCACACATAGGTGCCATCCCTCCCCGGTTACGCAGTAATTACCTATACTCACACATAGGTGCCATCCCTCCCAGGTTACGCAGTAATTACCTATACTCACACATAGGTGCCATCCCTCCCAGGTTACGCAGTAATTACCTATACTCACACATAGGTGCCATCCCTCCCAGGTTACGCAGTAATGACCTATATTCACACATAGGTGCCATCCCTCCCAGGTTATGCAGTAATGACCTATATTCACAAATAGGTGCCATCCCTCCCAGGTTACGCAGCAATTACCTATACTCACATATAGGTGCCATCCCTCCCAGGTTACGCAGTAATGACCTATATTCACAAATAGGTGCCAACCCTCCCAGGTTACGCAGTAATTACCTATACTAACATATAGGTGCCATCACTCCCAGGTTACGCAGTAATTACCTATACTCACACATAGGTGCCATCACTCCCAGATTACGCAGTAATTACATATACTCACACATAGGTGCCATCCCTCCCAGGTTACGCAGTAATGACCTATATTCACACATAGGTGCCATCCCTCCCAGGTTACGCAGTAATGACCTATATTCACAAATAGGTGCCATCCCTCCCAGGTTACGCAGCAATTACCTATACTCACATATAGGTGCCATCCCTCCCAGGTTACGCAGTAATGACCTATATTCACAAATAGGTGCCAACCCTCCCAGGTTACGCAGTAATTACCTATACTAACATATAGGTGCCATCACTCCCAGGTTACGCAGTAATTACCTATACTCACACATAGGTGCCATCACTCCCAGGTTACGCAGTAATTACCTATACTCACATATAGGTGCCATCACTCCCAGATTACACAGTAATTACATATACTCACATATAAATGCCATCACCACCAGCTTAAAGTGATGGTAAATGAAATGCTTGTATTTTGTGCCATTCGATTAAACATTTAAAAATAATATGTTTCATTCATGAAAAATTTTTTAAAAAAAACTTACTGTAGTAATAGACATATAACCGCTTCTTTGCTACAGCACACTCTGGCACTCAATACTAAGACCTCCCCCCCCCCCTTGATGTTTTTCGCCATTGTCCAATAAAAATTGTGGCATTTTGGCATGTTTCAATGTAAAAAAAAAAAAAAAAACACACAGGATCTTTTGCGCATGCGTTATCCTGTGGGGTTTTTTTTTTGTTACATAGAAACATGCAACGATTTTCATTGGACAACGGTCGAAAAAGTCAGAAATAATAATAATAATAATAATAATTAAAAATAAATAAAAAAATTGATGTCTTCGTGTCGGGGCGGCCGGAACATGCAGAAGAAGAAGCGGTTATATGTAAATGACCAAGTATTACATTTACCATCACTTTAAGCAGTAATTACATAAACTCACATATAGGTGACTTCACTACCAGGTTAAGCAGTAATTACATAAACTCACATATAGGTGACTTAACTACCAGGTTAAGCAGTAATTACATATACTCACATATAGGTGACTTAACTACCAGGTTAAGCAGTAATTACATATACTCACATATAGGTGCCATCACTAGCTATACTCACATATAGGTGCCTTCACTACCAGGTTAAGCAGTAATAAAAATGCTCACATTTAGGTGCCATCATTACTAACATATATGCACATATAGGTGCCATCACTACCAGATTAAGCAGTAATTACATTTACTCACATATAGGTGCCCTCACTAGCTATACTCACATATAGGTGCCCTCACTAGCTATACTCACATATAGGTGCCCTCACTAGCTATACTTACATATAATTGTCATCACTACCAGATTAAGCAGTAATGACATATACTCACATATAGGTGCCCTCACTAGCTATACTCACATATAGGTGCCATCACTAGCTATACTCACATATAGGTGCCCTCACTACCAGATTAAGCAGTAATGACATATACTCACATATAGGTGCCCTCACTAGCTATACTCACATATAGGTGCCATCACTAGCTATACTCACATATAGGTGCCCTCACTACCAGATTAAGCAGTAATGACATATACTCACATATAGGTGCCATCACTAGCTATACTCACATATAGGTGCCATCACTAGCTATACTCACATATAGGTGCCATCACTAGCTATACTCACATATAGGTGCCATCACTAGCTATACTCACATATAGGTGCAATCACTACCAGATTAAGCAGTAAATATATATACTCACATTTAGGTGCCATCATTACTAACATATATTCACATATAGGTGCCATCACTACCAGATTAAGCCGTAATTACATGTACTCACAAATAGGTGCCCTCACTAGCTATACTCACATATAGGTGCCATCACTAGCTATAGTCACATATAGGTGCCATCACTAGCTATAGTCACATATAGGTGCCATCACTAGCTATAGTCACATATAGGTGCAATCATTAGCTATACTCACATATAGGTGCAATCACTACGAGATTAAGCAGTAAATATATATACTCACATATAGGTGCCATTATTACTAACACATACTCACATATAGGTGCCATCGTAGCTATACTCACATATAGGTGCCATCACTACCAATATATATATATATACTCACATATAGGTGCCATTATTACTAACACATACTCACATATAGGTGCCATCACTACTAGATTAAGCAGTAATTACATATACTCACATATAGGTGCCATTACTAGCTATACTCACATATAGGTGACATCAATACCAGGCTAAGCAGTACTTATTGAGTATAGGTAATTAGTGCTGCCCCTGGGTGTGATGACACTCAGATGTAATTAATAGTTAATAGTGCAGGCAGCACCAGGTATAGATTTACAGTTAGGCGGGTAACCGCTCACGCCCCCTTCCCCTCAGATGTAAACAAACCCACCTCCTCCCGACCCCCCGGCTCACTCTCGGTTTGCATGGTAACCACGGGCCACTGAAGCGCTCGTCGGCCCGGGCTCCTTCAAAGGGGCCAAGGGATCAGTCTCCCGGTTATTGAACGGATGGCAGCGGATACTAACGACCCTTTTCTGGCGAGCTCAGCTCATAGCGGCGGCCATCATGGTCATGTGACCAATCACGCAACAACGCAGCCAATAAGAAAGTACGTCCCATGTACGAGTTGAGGTCAGAGGTAACCACGGCAACGAAAAGGAACGCTAAAGTGTACGCGTTCATGTGACATGGTAATATAACATGTGGTAGAGTGAAAACGTTCTCGTTTAACAATATGTATGTGACAAAGTGACTCCCTCCGTGTGACATCATGGCCTACAGTTAAGTATGCTGTGTCACATGACCTGTAGTATAATGTGTGTGTGGGACATGTCCTGCCGTATACTGTGCGTGTGCCATAACTTGCAGTATACTGTGTGTGTCATGATCTACAGTTAAGTATACTGTATGTATGACATGACCTGTAGTATACAGTTTGTGTGACACGACTTGCAATATACTGTTTGTGTGAAACGACTTGCAATACACCGTGTGTGTGACACGACCTGCAGTATACTGTGTGTGTGCCATAACCTGCAGTATACTGTGTGTGTGCCATAACCTGCAGTATACTGTGTGTGTGCCAT
Source organism: Bombina bombina (assembly GCF_027579735.1). NCBI lineage: Eukaryota > Metazoa > Chordata > Amphibia > Anura > Bombinatoridae > Bombina > Bombina bombina. The sequence continues at coordinate 151,230,613 of NC_069508.1, forward strand.
AACCTGCAGTATACTGTGCGTGTGCCATAACCTGCAGTATACTGTGTGTGTGCCATAACCTGCAGTATACCGTGTGTGTGCCATAACCTGCAGTATACTGTGTGTGTGCCATAACCTGCAGTATACTGTGTGAGTGACATGGCCTGTAGTATAATGTGTGTGTGTGGGACATGACCTGCAGTATACTGTGTGTGTGCCATAACCTGCAGTATACTGTGTGTGTGCCATAACCTGCAGTATACTGTGTGTGTGCCATAACCTGCAGTATACTGTGTGTGTGCCATAACCTGCAGTATACCGTGTGTGTGCCATAACCTGCAGTATACTGTGTGTGTGCCATAACCTGCAGTATACTGTGTGAGTGACATGGCCTGTAGTATAATGTGTGTGTGTGGGACATGACCTGCAGTATACTGTGTGTGGGACATGACCTGCGGTATACTGTGTGTGTATATGTGTGGGACATGACCTACGGTATACTGTGTGTGTGCCATAACCTGCAGTATACTGTGTGTGTGCCATAACCTGCAGTATACTGTGTGTGTGCCATAACCTGCAGTATACTGTGTGTGTGCCATAACCTGCAGTATACTGTGTGTGTGCCATAACCTGCAGTATAGTGTGTGAGTGACATGGCCTGTAGTATAATGTGTGTGTGTGTGTGGGACATGACCTGCAGTATACTGTGTGTGTGCCATAACCTGCAGTATACTGTGTGTGTGCCATAACCTGCAGTATACTGTGTGTGTGCCATAACCTGCAGTATAGTGTGTGAGTGACATGGCCTGTAGTATAATGTGTGTGTGTGTGGGACATGACCTGCAGTATACTGTGTGTGGGACATGACCTGCGGTATATTGTGTGTGTGGGACATGACCTGCGGTATATTGTGTGTGTGGGACATGACCTGCGGTATACTGTGTGTGTATATGTGTGTGACATGACCTACGGTATACTGTGTGTGTGCCATAACCTGCAGTATAGTGTGTGTTTGTGTGACATGACCTACGGTATACTGTGTGTGTGCCATAACTTGCAGTATACTGTGTGTGTGTGACATGATCTACAGTTAAGTATACTGTATGTGTGACATGACCTGTTGTATAATGTGTGTGTGGGACATGACATGCAGTATACTGTGTGTGTTCGCCATAACCTGCAGTATACTTTGTGTGTGACATGACCTGTAGTATAATGTGTGTATGACATGACCTGCTGTATACTGTGTGTGTGTGGCATGACCTACGGTATACATGATCTACAGTTAAGTATACTGTATGTGTGACATGGCCTGTAGTATAATGTGTGTGTGTGTGTGACATGACCTGCAGTATAGTGTGTGTGGCATGACCTACGGTATACTGTGTGCCATACCTTGCAGTATTTTGTGTGTATGACATGACCTGCAGTATACTGTGTGTGTGACATGACCTACTGTATACTGTGAGTGTCCCATAACCTGCAGTATACTGTGTGTATAACAGAGTTTTAAGGGAGACTTCCCTGACATTTGTTTTTATTAATGTGCTTTTATTATTTATATATTTCGTATTTTATTTTCATTTGCACTATTAAATTATATTGTATATTTTACTTTTAGTATCATCTTCTTAACGGTTAGTCCGTGCTTTTTTAGCACTGCCTCATTTGTGTTTTTTGTATACTGTGTGTATTACATGACCTGCAGTATACTGTGTGTGCGCGCCATAACCTGCAGTATACTATATGTGTGATATGACCTACAGTATAATGTGTATGACATGACTTGCAGTATACTGTGTGTCTGACATGACCTACAGTACAGTCAGTGTGTGTGACATGACCTGTAGTCATGACCAGGCAATGGTATGTGTGTGTCACACTATGTGATATTGCCAGGAGTACAGTGTGTGTGTGTCACACTATTTGATATTGCCAGGAGTACAGTGTGTGTGTGTCACACTATGTGATATTGCCAGGAGTACAGTGTGTGTGTGTGTCACACTATGTGATATCGCCAGGAGTACAGTGTGTGTGTCACGCTATGTGATATCGCCAGGAGTACAGTGTGTGTGTCACACTATGTGATATTGCCAGGAGTACAGTGTGTGTGTGTGTGTCACGCTATGTGATATTGCCAGGAGTACAGTGTGTGTGTGTGTGTCACGCTATGTGATATTGCCAGGAGTACAGTGTGTGTGTGTCACGCTATGTGATATTGCCAGGAGTACAGTGTGTGTGTGTCACGCTATGTGATATTGCCAGGAGTACAGTGTGTGTGTGTGTCACGCTATGTGATATTGCCAGGAGTACAGTGTGTGTGTGTGTCACGCTATGTGATATTGCCAGGAGTACAGTGTGTGTGTGTGTCACGCTATGTGATATTGCCAGGAGTACAGTGTGTGTGTGTCACGCTGTGTGATATTGCCAGGAGTACAGTGTGTGTATCACACTGTGTGATATTGCCAGGAGTACAGTGTGTGTGTATCACACTGTGTGATATTGCCAGGAGTACAGTGTGTGTGTATCACACTGTGTGATATTGCCAGGAGTACAGTGTGTGTGTGTGTGTGTGTCACGCTATGTGATATTGCCAGGAGTACAGTGTGTGTGTGTGTGTGTGTCACACTATGTGATATTGCCAGGAGTACAGTGTGTGTGTGTCACGCTATGTGATATTGCCAGGAGTACAGTGTGTGTGTGTGTGTGTCACGCTATGTGATATTGCCAGGAGTACAGTGTGTGTGTGTCACACTATGTGATATTGCCAGGAGTACAGTGTGTGTGTGTCACACTATGTGATATTGCCAGGAGTACAGTGTGTGTGTGTCACACTATGTGATATTGCCAGGAGTACAGTGTGTGTGTGTCACACTATGTGATATTGCCAGGAGTACAGTGTGTGTGTGTCACACTATGTGATATTGCCAGGAGTACAGTGTGTGTGTATCACACTATGTGATATTGCCAGGAGTACAGTGTGTGTGTGTCACACTATGTGATATTGCCAGGAGTACAGTGTGTGTGTGTCACACTATGTGATATTGCCAGGAGTACAGTGTGTGTGTGTCACACTATGTGATATTGCCAGGAGTACAGTGTGTGTGTGTCACACTATGTGATATTGCCAGGAGTACAGTGTGTGTGTGTCACGCTATGTGATATTGCCAGGAGTACAGTGTGTGTGTGTCACGCTATGTGATATTGCCAGGAGTACAGTGTGTGTCACACTATGTGATATTGAAATAATAATATATGATATTAAAATCTTGCCGCCAAGAGATACAGGTCAAACGCGTTTCGTTAGGTATTCACTTTTTTCATTAAAAAGTGAATAGCTAATGAAACGCGTTTGACCTGTATCTCTTGACGGCAAGATTTTCCAATTATGTGTTTTGGTAATAAAGAAGCTTTTAATTTCAAAGCAAGAAGTGGCGTCTTGTTTCACCACCCAGACCTATCCTATTGACTGAGTGAGAGAAGTTGGCTTATTTTGGTTTAGTGTTTCTGGGGATTAGGTGAAGTTCCCCATGTATCCTGAGCACTTGACCGGACCTTAACTGAGTTACGCATAATAGCTCCCGTGGGGAGCGTTGAGGAGGAGACACCGTGCAGTGCTGCAAAGGAACAAACAGCAACAGTGCGGAATACAGGTAAGTGGGACCGAGTGTATTACTGAGCACTTACCAATGATTTACACTATGTGATATTGCCAGGAGTACAGTGTGTGTCACTATGTGATATTGCCAGTAGTACAGTGTGTGTCACACTATGTGATATGACCAGGAGTACAGTGTGTGTGTCGCACTATGTGTTATTGCCAGGAGTACAGTGTGTGTGTCGCACTATGTGTTATTGCCAGGAGTACAGTGTGTGTCACACTATGTGATATGACCAGGAGTACAGTGTGTGTATCACACTATGTGATATGACCAGGAGTACAGTGTGTGTGTATCACACTATGTGATATGACCAGGAGTACAGTGTGTGTGTATCACACTATGTGATATGACCAGGAGTACAGTGTGTGTATCACACTATGTGATATGACCAGGAGTACAGTGTGTGTGTATCACACTATGTGATATGACCAGGAGTACAGTGTGTGTGTATCACACTATGTGATATGACCAGGAGTACAGTGTGTGTGTATCACACTATGTGATATGACCAGGAGTACAGTGTGTGTGTATCACACTATGTGATATGACCAGGAGTACAGTGTGTGTGTATCACACTATGTGATATGACCAGGAGTACAGTGTGTGTGTGTCACACTATGTGATATGACCAGGAGTACAGTGTGTGTGTATCACACTATGTGATATGACCAGGAGTACAGTGTGTGTGTATCACACTATGTGATATGACCAGGAGTACAGTGTGTGTGTATCACACTATGTGATATGACCAGGAGTACAGTGTGTGTGTATCACACTATGTGATATGACCAGGAGTACAGTGTGTGTGTATCACACTATGTGATATTGCCAGGAGTACAGTGTGTGTGTGTGTGTCACACTATGTGATATGGCCAGGAGTACAGTGTGTGTGTATCACACTATGTGATATTGCCAGGAGTACAGTGTGTGTCACACTATGTGATATTGCCAGGAGTACAGTGTGTGTGTGTCACACTGTGTGATATGACCAAGAGTACAGTGTGTCACACTATGTAATAATGCCAGGAGTACAGTATGTGTCTCACACTATGTGATATTGCCAGGAGTACAGTGTGTGTCACACTTTGTGATATTGTCAGGAATACAGTGTGTGTGTCACACTATGTGATATTGCCAGGAGTACAGTGGGTGTGTCACACTATGGGATATTGCCAGGAATACAGTGTGTGTGTGTGTGTGTCACACTATGTGGTATTGCCAGGAGTACAGTGTGTGTGTCACACTATGTGGTATTGCCAGGAGTACAGTGTGTGTGTATCACACTGTGATATTGCCAGGAGTACAGTGTGTGTGTATCACACTATGTGATATTGCCAGGAGTACAGTGTGTGTGTATCACACTATGTGATATTGCCAGGAGTACAGTGTGTGTGTATCACACTATGTGATATTGCCAGGAGTACAGTGTGTGTGTGTATCACACTATGTGATATTGCCAGGAGTACAGTGTGTGTGTGTATCACACTATGTGATATTGCCAGGAGTACAGTGTGTGTGTATCACACTATGTGATATTGCCAGGAGTACAGTGTGTGTCAAACTGTGTGATATGACCAGGAGTACAGTGTGTCACACTGTTATATTGTCAGGAGTACAGTGTTTGTCACACTATGTGATATTGCCAGGAGTACAGTGTGTTTGTCACACTATGTGATATTGCCAGGAGTACAGTGTGTTTGTCACACTATGTGATATGACTAGCGGTACAGTGTGTGTGTGTGGCATCGGCTGGGCAACATTGTGTATGTGTGCATGTGACATGGCCAGCAATGTCCTAGGGTACAGGTTTAATGTGTATATGTCACTTTCTGTTGCAATGTGTGTGACACAATGTATCTCTTATGCGTATTGATTTGCTATTTTTATAGAGGGATTCAGACAAAAGTGACATGAAGGGGTCAGATCACCATTATATCTGAATTATTGTGCGTTATTCACATATTTAGCATTGTGCAGCTGTGGTTCTGCAGTTTGAGACATAAATAAGATTAATTCCACATATACCAAGTATTTATTTACTTATTATTTTCCCTGAGAGCTCTCAATAAAGTCAGGTTACTTTCTGTAATAATTATCTTCCTAATTATGGCATTTGCCTTTCTTATGGGTCCCTGGTGTAATAGCATGGAGTTAACATACTTGGAATGCAGATTTATTTATTAGGTATAATTGGGTCACTGCTTTCTATTCTGTGCTCGTGTCTGTTCTGCAGTTAAAGCTTTGTAATTCCACACTTGTCAGCCCAAGAGAGCTTCACATCCAGTAGGTTGTCTTTACTAATGGCTCTTCGAGAGTAACGATGTCAGTTCACTGCTGGTGACAGGTTTAGATTTCTGGTGTGCTGTGTAGGCTGGGAAAGTTCCTTCTGCCAAACGGCAAAACACTCGGGCATGGCAGTGTAGACAAGAAGCAGCTGAACTGCTCCAAGTTTTGCAGTCTATACAGCAGGTTCTTATTCTCTCATGAATCCGTTACTTAAAGCAAATGTAAATTTTGATGCTAAAGTGCCCCTTTCGATTAAAAACAGGGGCACTTTAATTCATCAAAATTTACATTTCACTCCTGTTGTGAAAAAAAACTTACCTTTTTAATCTTCACAGCAGCTCCAGCTTCCTCCGGTCGTCGCAAGCCATTTCTGATGTCAGAAATGATGGATAGGTCAGCCTCCAATCACGGCTCCCCCCCTGGGAGAATCCGTGTCTGATTCAACGCCATAATTTGAGGAAGCTGGATTCCTCATTTTAGACCCAGGAAGAGGCTTTGCAATGGGTGAAGGAAGCTGGAGCTGCTGTGAAGATTAAAAGGTAAGTTTTTTTTTTTTTTTTTTTTTTTTTTTGTTTTGTTTTTTTTCACAGCACGAGTGAAATGTAAATTTTGATGAATGAAAGTGCCCCTGTTTTTAATCGAATTTTTAAAAACCGGGCACTTTAGCATCAAAATTTACATTCACTTTAAAGGGTTCCTAACCCCATATTTTCTTTCAGGATTTAGATAGAGCATGCAATTTTAAGCAACTTTCTAATTGACTCCTACTATCAATTTTTCTTCATTCTCTTGCTATCTTTATTTAAGAAGCAGGAATTTAAAACTTAGGAGCCAGCCCATTTTAGTTTCAGCACCCTGGATATCGCTTGCTTAATGGTGGCTACATTTAGCAAACCAATAAACAAGCATAATCCAGGTTTTGAACCAAAAATGGGCGGGCTCTTAAGCTTTACATTCCTGCTTTTTAAATAAAGATAGCAAGAAATGAAGAAAACATGATAATAGCAGTAAATTAGAAAGTTGCTTAACATTGCATGTTCTATCTGAACCAGTAAAGAAAAAAATTGGGTTTAATACCCCTTTTAAAGGACCAGTCAACACTGTACATTCGCATAACCAACAAATGCATGATAACAAGACAATGCAATAGCACTTAGTCTGAACTTCAAATGAGTAGTAGATTTTTGTTAAATAAATTGCAAAGTTATGTCTATTTCCACTCCCCTGTATCATGTGACAGCCATCAGCCAATCACAAATGCATATACGTACGTATATGCTGTGAATTCTTGCACACGCTCAGTAGGAGTTGGTGGCTCAAAAAGTGTAAATATAAAAAGACTGTGCACATCTTGTTAATGGAAGTAAATTGGAAAGTTTGTTTAAAATTGCTGCTCTTTCTGAATCATGAAGTTTAATTTTGATTAGAGTGTCCCATTAATACACATGATTTCAGGTTCTAAAATCTAGTGTTTTGTTCTAATTTGTGGAAAACTGCTTCACATAGAAGTGCATATACAGACCTTCATTTTTTATTTTTTTTTAACCAAAAAATTGGGGAGTCGATTTACAATTTTCGGCAGCTGCTTTTTTGTGTCTTTTTCAGGCCAAAAAATTTCCTTTTTGATTCAGCGCGATCACAATAGCGCGTTTTCGGCTGATTCCCACACTCACAAACTGGTTTACTGATCCTTGACAAAAGCTCTTTCTCCAATGGGGCTGAAAAGTTCTCTCCTATCACAATCCATTTTCAAGTCCTTTTTCAACACTTTCAAGCCCAGTTTGGACTTTTTGAATTCGACACCTCTAGGCACTTAAAGGGACGCTGAACCCCAAAAAAATTATTTAATAATTCAGATAGAGCATGCAATTTTAAGCAACTTTCTTATTTACTCCTACTATCAAATTTTCTTCATTCTCTTGGTATCTGTATTTGAAAAGCAAGAATGTACGTTTAGATGCCGGCCCATTTCTAGTGAACAACCTGGGTTGTTCTTGCTGATTGGTGGATAAATTCACCCACCAATAAACAAGTGCTGTCCAGGGTTCTGGACTGGATCCTTAGCTTAGATACCTTCTTTTTCAAATAAATATAGCAAGAGAACAAAAACAATAGATAATAGGAGTAAATTAGAAAGTTGCTTAAAATTGCATGCTCTATCTGAATCACGAAAGAAAAAAATTGGCGTCAGTGTCCCTTTAAGTCCTCAAAAGGACATTTTGGACATCTTTAAATCTATTTCACGGCTGTTTGGAAACCGTTGTTTATCTTGTTCATGCTCAAAACACTATAAAATGGCCACAGGAGACATTGTACAGGTAATTTAACATACATGGTATTGATTCATTAAAGCTATGTAGATATGATGACTACATGATGTCCTATGCAGGAAAAGTCACTTTAGGACACTAACATCTACAAATGTTTTTATATTTCATTTTTAATAGTTGATTAAAAGTCTCACTCCCACTATCGTGATTGTCACTAACAGTACTGGCGTTATTAAAAAAAAAAAAATTGTGTTTTTAAAGGAGCTTACTTAATCACAAGTTTTATAGGAACTTATTGTAATACGTTTCCATCAGCACCACTGCTAAACCATCGGAATGCTCCGTTCAGGTTATCAGGATGGGCAGACTGCGCACAATTTTAATATCGCTATAGGGACGCTTTTCAACTTTAACAAACAGTAGATTTAAATATTTTGGGGGAAAAATACTTTTTAAAGGAATGTTTCCATTTTGGTGTGAACTGTACACAAGATGGCGACCACAAGCTTCTATGCAAATGATTTATATCTTATACTGGATTTTTTTACATTACTTAAAGGGATGCGAAACCCAATTTTTTTTCTTTTATGATTCGGATAGAGCATGCAATTTTAAGCAACGTTCTTATTTACTCCTATTAACATTTTTTCTTCGTTCTTTTGGTATCTTTATTTGAAAAGGCAGTAAATAAAGCTTTGAAGCTGGCCCATTTTTGGTTCAGCACCTTCGATAGCGCTTGCTGATTGGTGGCTACATTTAGACATCCAATCAGCAAGCACAGTCCAGGTGTTGAACCTGACATGGGCCGGCTTTAAATCTTTCATTTCTGCTTTTTCAAATAAAGATACCAAGAGACTGAAGAAAAAATGATAATAGGAGTAAATTAGAACGTTGCTTAAAATTGCAGAAATTACACTCCAGGTGGAGGGTGGTAATGACACCTACTAACAGTAGCTTTGTCTAATTATTGTTATTTGTGTATACTGTGCATAAGCTTTTATTTATGGTCCCCTGCATTGTGAAATAAAGGTCTTTGTATTATACTAGCAGCTGGAGTATTTTCACTGCTTTTGAATGTTTTGGGCATGGTAAGCTCACTACGTGGACTGCTCAATTAAAGGGACATGCCACCCACATTTTTTCTTTTATGATTTAGAAAGAGAATGCAATTTTAAACATCTTTCTAATTTACTTATATTATCTAATTTGTTTTATTCTCTTGATATTCTTTGATGAAAAGCATATCTAGATATGCTCACTAGCTGCTGATTGGTTGCTGCACATAGAAGCATCGTGTGATTGGCTCACCATGTGCATTGCTTTTTCTTCAACTAAAGATATTTAAAAAATGAAGCAAAATAAATAATGGAAGTAAATTGTAATGTTGTTTAAATTTCTATTCTCTATCTGAATCATGAAAGAAATATTTTGGGTTTAGTGGCCCTTTAAGGTGTGCTGTTTCCTCATATCCACATTTATACTGTGCATAAGAAAGAAAGGACTTTGTTTATTTACAGAGATAGAGGATAATTGGTCCAGCTTTCACTACAAGTTCAGCCCATTTGAATTTGAATGGGCTGTGGTTTCAATGAGCAAAAACAGCTATTTCATATACACAAACACATTTCCATATATTTTATACCCTGTACATTGGTATTACAAGTCCTATGAAACCAATTAAGGGGAGACCAATGTTACAGTACACTGTCCGTTTAACTTATTTTTTCTTCAGTAAATATAAACTCTCATGAAGTCTGTCACCCAGTCTGTCAGTAAACTCTATGAAGAAGGTGAATACTTTTTTTCTCTCTTGTGCTATGCAAAATAAAGCTTAGTGGCAAATGTATGTGAAAAACATATAAAATATTGGGCAACTCTTATTGAAAATCACTTTACGGCAGAAGAGACGTTGTCACAACACTTCCGAGGATGCACTCATTGAAAACAATACAGGCTTATGGTTTTTCTCCTCAGCCTTATTGTCTGCAATTACTATTCAAAAACATTGTAAAGTGACTCAAGTGCACAAATCCGCACCTAATCGCGCTAGAAAAGCCTCCATCTGGTTACTGGAGGGCTCCACCGTAAAGCACACCCAGCAGCTCTGTATGTATAATGGTAATAATGTTTAATGAGAGAACACGGCTACAACAGTTACATAGAACTAGCAGAAAAGGGCAAATTCACACATTTTATCGGTTTACAATTCATGTGAATCATGGGTCACATTGATCTGTTACATATTTCATTTTGAATAAGCCTGAAAATACACAAACTGCCAGAGATTCCCATGTGTGAAAAACGCTGGTAAGAGAGGCTTCTTACTTGGGGATACTATTTCATTTTGTTAGAAACTGACAATAACTTAAATGTGTAAAGTCCTAAAGAAGCCAGTTTCTACCAACCCTTTAATAGAATATTATAAAAGTAATCTATTTTACCTGCTCTTGCTGTAATTTACCTCACAAGAGACCTAGAGTGCATACTTTAGTTATCCTGATATTGTGACATCCTCTAATTGGTCACAGGAAAGTAAAGCAAAAACCTTATTTCTTGCAGAATCCCTAGATTGTTCTGCAATATTGAAACGCTGAAAATCTTGCTTACAGTTTTAAGTGCTTTTCATTTTTTTTCCTATAAATTTAAAGCATATGTACGTCTAAGAGTGATATTTACTTCCAAATTTAGCCCTTTCTAATTGAAGCCTTAAGGTATCATGATTGGTACTCTAACCATTTTACTAGCCACAATGACATCATTGGTCTAATTCCCAATTGGAACTATTCAGTATTTGTAATGCTGGGCACCTGGTATCTGTCCGAATGGTGAATATCTTCTGTAGAGAGAGGTGATACCGTTGGAGATTCCCCTTCTCGCTTGATTGAAGCTGATAACAAAACCGACTGCAAAAGAAAAAGAGGTGAAAAGATTAAAGGTCACGGAAATTGAGACAAATCAAACCATTCCAAGCCCTTTATGTTCTGTATTTGTGCAGCAGTCCTCCTACAGCAGATCTTCACTGAGGCACCAGCCGTGCATGTGCGCTTTTATTTTCAAGCCCATAAAATGAACTAATTTTCTATTTGAATGTGATTAATTGGCTTAATCCTTTACAAAAACGTATATCTAATATATTTTCATTAAAATCAATGTGGAGTTTTGTAGATAGATAATTTGATAACGTTTTTCTAAAGGTGATAGACTCCTTGGATAGATAGAACTGCAGGTCCTACACACATGAAACAGTCCCATATGAAAACAAACAAATCTCTTAGTGCCGTTCTAACCCAATATGCTTATTTGACAAATAACCAGCAAATGAAATCATCTAATTTGGTTATTTGCATGTAGTGCTGGGAGAGCGCTAGGCCCATTTATTCACCATGGATGTCATGGAAACGACCTCTTGATAAAACGGGGCTAAACTAATCCTGCAGATGTCAATCTCTAGGCCTCTTCTACATGCGGCTGCCGTTTAGGCTTAATAAACTGTCTATTTTTAAATTGTGTTGAAACTACTTCAATTCTAATTACCCAATACCACGCTGAGCACATTCGCGTCACACTTCCACTGTCTCTGCTGGACTCCACCTCATATTACTTCATTTTGTAAAGTGAAGCAACTGTTTGTGAATAATTTGCAGGTAAGTGCAGAACAGGACCAAGGATGGTTACATTTCTGCTAAAATTGATAAACTGCGATGACACTACGCTCACCAAACAACCCATAAATGGCAGTTTAAAACTTGCAGTGTTAAACCTGTAACCATCAATCAACCCATTATAGTATATTTATATGTTTCTCCTCTAATTACAACATAATGTGAGCATCCCAAACTAGGGGACGATTTATCAAGTTGCCCCTGTCTTCGCGCAAGCCTTCAGGCTTGCTGTAAACAGCAGTTATAAAGCAGCGGTCTTAAGTCCGCTGCCTCTGAGGCTGCGGTCTGCAAACCGCTCAATCGTGTACGTTAATGCTTGTGCTTTGAGTTAGTGATATGGGTTTTGATGGAGCTATAAAATGGTTGGGACACAGCGCTAGCATAAATCTTTGTCTTAGGGGTTAGACACTTTGGTTCAGGGTTAAGATGGGTGTAAACCTACTGCAAGGCAGGGTTAGAGCTAAGATAAGACTTTTTGCTAGAGTAAGCTTTACGGTAAGGCTGATCTTAAGACAAGGGTTAGAGTAAGGCTGGGCTTAAAACGAGGAGAAGTATTAGGGTTATGGTAATGCTAGGTATACCATCGGGTTGATTGACACCCCCTGCTAGTGGTCGATTGGCCGCAAATCTGCATGGGGCGGCATTGCACAAGCAGTTCACCAGAACTGCTTGTGCAATGATAAATGCTGACAGTGCATGCTGCCGGCATTTGATGTCTGTTGGACATGAGCGCTACAGTGGATCGTGTCTGCCAGACTCATGATAAATCGGCCCCTACGCCAGAGAGAAAAGGGAGGGGGTAAAAAGGAGATTTGAGAGAGGAAGCAGTGGAGAAAGATAAATGAGAGATGACAATGAAAAAACAATTTTTCCAGGTCTGCTATGACCTCACATTAAAGGGACAGTCTCGTCAAAATTAAACTTTAATAATTCCAATAGGGCATGCAATTTTACAATTTACTTTTATTATCAAATTTGCTTTGCTCTTTTGGTATTCTTTGGGGAAAGCTAAACCTAGGTAGGCACATATGCTAATGTTTAAGCCGTTGAACTGCCTCTTATCTCAGTGCATTTTGACAGTAAGACACTGCTAGTTCATGTGTGTTATTTAGATGACTGTGCTCACTCCCATGGAGTCAGCATTGATTGGCTAAATGCAAGTCTGTCAAAAGAACTGAGATGGGGGGCAGTCTGCAGAGGCTTAGATACAGATAATCACAGAGGTAAAAATCAACTGTGTTGATTATGCAAAACTGCATGGGCAATAAAGGAATTATCTATCTTTTTAAGCATTCTGGAGTAGACTGTCCCATTAATGTCAACACTCTGCACTCTCAGTTCAACAAGATTTGTCTGTCCAGCCGTTTTATTCCCCAGAATCCAAGTTGATGTTAACTTGATGCTAACTGCTATGCACTTATTTTTGTTAATTTATTACTGTATGTAGCATTAACTAATTTTGGTATAGATATATATTTAAAAAAATCAGATTTATATATTTTAAATTTAAAAGAATGTTTTCTTCTATGTAAAGAACATTGGAATCTAAAATGTTTACAACTGCCTTCGGGTTAGCACTATTGGTCAAATGCGTGGCAGGTTAATGCGTGGGCCATAATTGTTAGTTTTTTACAGTTTGCACGCTCCATTGAAGTCTCTGGGGAGAAGAAGTTAACGAGGTCAGGATATCTGAAGTTAGCACACGTCGGTTTTACCTCACACACAATTTACTTTCAAATTGTAATAGGTGCGCTAACCCCCATGCAAGCAAAAGCGCTAAATAGCTCCCTCTTGTAATGTGGCCCTCAGACTGTAGACTTTAAGCTCAACATTTTCATAGTAAGCTATTGATTGCAGAATCATAAAATAATAAATAACATCTTATGGATTCCCTGTAGACGGAATTCAAACAACTGCACAATACTCCAGCATCTTGGGTTATGGGTAAAATCCAGTTTACAGAGGTGATAAAGAGATCACGCTGTACCTAGCAGCAACAATCTAAAAAAAGGTCACTTAGCTCTTTAAAACAGGCCAATGGAATAAAACAGCAGTTTTGAAAAGAAAAAAAAAAAATCTGTAAATTATGAGTTTTCCCCTGATTCACTCATTAAATTATGCCCCTTTGTAATGTAAAATTATCATTGTAAGTAATAGGAGCTTAAAAAAATAATTCACGGCTTTCTCACCCTTTAAAATGATAGTTGCCACCGGCTAATTCTTCCTTTAATGGCAACAAAGCTATAAATTGTACTCAAGCTGTCTACTCGCCTCCTCCTGTTTTCTAGTGAACCCTCTCTCATGTATCTCAATTGGATAAAATGTTTCTCCGACTTATTGCAGGTGAACTTAATGCTTCGGCTTTAGGTGCAGATCTACTTAGACAGACAAATAGATAGATAGAGAGACAGACCGGTGGATAGACAATATAGATAGACAACATAAATAGATGGATATCTATAAAAAAGATAACATAAATAGAGGTAGATAACAGATAGAAATAAAAGAGAGATAAATAAGATAGACATTTATAATAGATAGAGATATAACATGAATGGAGGTATATAGATACTCACTCATATATACACTACATAATAATTATTCATATATACATTTTTTATAATGGTCAACATGTATATGGTATATGACAAGGTGTTTGAATGAAAAGGGCTTTTTTGTGGGGTTATTCACTGGTACGGAGTATCCCCTCTGCCATCTCCTAACAGGTAATATTTGTAATCATCATGTATATACTATAGTTTTCACAAGAGGTGGCAGCAAACTATACCATGTATTGTAAATAATTTTGTCTGGTACTTTTTTTTTTTTTGGAGTACCGGCATACATACATATGAAGTCTACGGGGAGAAGTTAGTGCGATTGCAATATCCTAAGTCCTGAAGTTAGCACGCGTCGGGATTCCCTCTTGCGCAAACCATTTACTTTTAACTTGTAATATGCACGCTAACCTGCGAGTGTTAAAAGTTTACTTCTGGTGGAAGAAAAATCAAAATCAAATTTTTGGTGTGATCACCCTTTGATGTCAAAGCAACATCAATTCTTCTAGTTACTTGCACACAGTTATTTTTAAAGACCTCGGCAGGTAGGTTGTTCCAAACATCTTGGAGAACTAACCACAGTTCTTCTGTGGATTTAAGCAGCCTTAGTTGCTTCTGTCTCTTCATGTAATACCAGACAGATTCAGGGCCCACAGGTGTACCAACCACCTGACTGCAAGCACTGCTGTTTGCCCAGCCTTAGGGCCCACAGGTGTACCAACCACCTGACTGCAAGCACTGCTGTGTGCCCAGCCTTAGGGCCCACAGGTGTACCAACCACCTGACTGCAAGCACTGCTGTTTGCCCAGCCTTAGGGCCCACAGGTGTACCAACCACCTGACTGCAAGCACTGCTGTTTGCCCAGCCTTAGGGCCCACAGGTGTACCAACCACCTGACTGCAAGCACTGCTGTTTGCCCAGCCTTAGGGCCCACAGGTGTACCAACCACCTGACTGCAAGCACTGCTGTCTGCCCAGCCTTAGGGCCCACAGGTGTACCAACCACCTGACTGCAAGCACTGCTGTCTGCCCAGCCTTAGGGCCCACAGGTGTACCAAGCATCTGACTGCAAGCACTGCTGTCTGCCCAGCCTTAGGGCCCACAGGTGTACCAAGCACCTGACTGCAAGCACTGCTGTGTGCCCTGCCTAAGGGTCCACCGGTGTACCAACTACCTGAGTGCAAACACTGCTGTCTGCCCTGCCTTAAGGACCACAGGTATACCAACCACCTGACTGCAAGCACTGCTGTCTGCCCTGCCTTAAGGCCCACAGGTGTACCAACTGCCTGATTGCCATCACTGCTATCTGCCCAGCCTCAGGACCTACATGTGTACCAACTGCCTGACTGCAAGCACTGCTGTCTGCCCTGCTTTAAAGGCCACAGGTGTACCAACTGCCTGATTGCCATCACTGCTATCTGCCCAGCCTCAGGACCTACATGTGTACCAACTGCCTGACTGCAAGCACTGCTGTCTGCCCTGCTTTAAAGGCCACAGGTGTACCAACCACCCAACTGCAAGCACTGCTGTCTGCCCTGCGTAAGGGCCCACACGTGTGCCAACCGCCTGACTGCAAGCACTGCTGTCTGCTCTGCCTTAAAGCCCACAGATGTACCAACAGCCAGACTGCAAGCACTGCTGTCTGCCCTGCCTTAAAGAAATAGTCTAGTCAAAATTAAACTTTCATGATTCAGAGAAGGCAATTTTAAGCAACTTTCTAATTTACTCCTATTATCAATTTGTCTTCATTCTGGTATCTTTATTTGAAAAAGCAAGAATTTAAGCATAGGAGCTGGCCCATTTTTGGTTCAGCACCTGTAGCACTTTCTGATTGGTGTCTAAATGTAGCCATCCAATCAGCATGCACTACCCAGGTGCTGAACCAAAAATGGGCTGGTTTCTAAGCTGTCATTCAAATATAGATAGCAAGAGAACAAAGAAAATTTGATAATAGGAGTAAATTAGAAAGTTGCCTAAAATTGCCTACTCTATCTGAATCATAAAAGTTTAATTTTGACTAGACTATTCCTTTAAGACTCATAGGTGTACGAACCACCTGACTGCAAGCACTGCTGTCTGCTCTCCCTTAAGGCCCACAGGTGTACGAACCACCTGACTGCAAGCACTGCTGTCTGCTCTCCCTTAAGGCCCATAGGTGTACAAACCACCAGACTGCAAGCACTGCTGTCTGCTCTCCCTTAAGGCCCATAGGTGTACAAACCACCAGACTGCAAGCACTGCTGTCTGCTCTCCCTTAAGGCCCACAGGTGTACGAACCACCTGACTGCAAGCACTGCTGTCTGTCTAGCCTCAGGACCCACACGTGTACCAACTGCCTGACTGCAAGCACTGCTGTCTGTCCTGCCTTAAGGCCCACAGGTGTACCAACCACCTAGCTGCAAGCACTGCTGCCTGCCCTGCCTAAGGGCCCACAGGTGTAGTAACCGCCTGACTGCAAGCACCGCTGTCTGCCCTACCTTAAAGGGATATTCCAGCCAAAATTGGAAACCACATGGGTGTATTTCGATATTGAACAGAAGCAATTTTGTAATATACATGCATTAGCAAAAATGCTATAGCTGTTTTAAACGTGTATTTAAGTATGCACCGTGCACCAGCATTTTAAACACAGCACTTGCTCAGAGAGCCTGAGGTACTTTTACCATCTGGTAATTACTCAATTTGTTAATTCCTGACATTACATAAGCCCCAGTTGTGATTTGAGCAGCTGCATTATTTAAAATGTGGGTGCAGTGACAATATTTCGCTATGCTTCACATGCATGTGCAGAGAAAAATGTTAACACTAAAACAGTGCTGACTTTTACTAGAAGCATTTCTGCTAATACATGTATATTGCAAATATGTTTCTATGTGCGTTTAAATTTTGACTGGAATGTCCCTTTAAGGCCCACAGGTGTACGAACAACCTGACTGCAAGCACTGCTGTCTCCTCTGCCTTAAGGACCACAGGTGTACCAACCGCCTGACTGCAGACACTGCTGTCTGCTCTGCCTTAAGGACCACAGGTGTACCAACCGCCTGACTGCAGACACTGCTGTCTGCTCTGCCTTAAGGACCACAGGTGTACCAACCGCCTGACTGCAGACACTGCTGTCTGTTCTGCCTTAAGGACCACAGGTGTACCAACCGCCTGACTGCAAGCACTGCTGTCTGCTCTGCCTTAAGGACCACAGGTGTACCAACCGCCTGACTGCAGACACTGCTGTCTGCTCTGCCTTAAGGACCACAGGTGTACCAACCGCCTGACTGCAGACACTGCTGTCTGCTCTGCCTTAAGGACCACAGGTGTACCAACCGCCTGACTGCAGACACTGCTGTCTGCTCTGCCTTAAGGACCACAGGTGTACCAACCGCCTGACTGCAGACACTGCTGTCATGATTTATGAAGAGAGGGCTAATCTCACTGAGGGACAGTGGTGATTTTCTTGGTTTGCCTTTGGACTAAGCTGTTGAAAACAGAAAAAAATTGTCTTGAAAGGGTAACAGTAATGCAGCTGAAGACCCACTTAAAAAATATTACGAGTGGCGCATGAGCGAAAAGGGGTTTATCACGGCTCTTTGCACTCGGAAGTAGCACGGTATTACAAGTTGAAAGTAAACATGTTCGTTTGACCCCAGCTAATTTTAACGTGCATCGGGATGGCGCAACCTCAGAGTTCTGGTTAGCTATGTGAGACAAAAAGGTTGCACACAGCACATGAACATTTATATTTAAAAGTACAGTTACATTCATAATAACACAGTGTCAGTCGGCGTCTGGAGACACGGAAGGGGAGGTCGGGTGCCACATCTCGTATAAGCTGGAGCGTGCAGGATATATTCCAACCCCAGGTAAGAGCTAGTGAGGCACCGGTAAGGGGAGTACGCTCAGCGCTCCTGATAGGAAGGAGTGAGGTTTTGGCTGTAATACCCGTTTTACCATTCTACATGTATGACAAAGTGGTATTCTAAAGCTGCATATTGTGATGGGATATTGATATACAGGGGGCTATATAAGATACCTGGGACTATAATACCTCGGACGTGTTATTAAACTGAGTACCTACAGTGCTATTTCTTACTGAATTCATAATAACAATAATAAAAAATATATATATTGCATAAAAAAGTTATGGAGTTAAGGGGGGAAAAAAGTCTGCAGAGGGCTTTAACATAAAGATACGCCCCCCTTGAATCTCCCAGGCTGAGGCAAAAAAGATAGTGAAGATGTGTGAATTAAAGTGCATCATATATATGTTTGACGCAGTGACTCGATGCACTCTGAGAAGATTTACCATGTTACATCGTGGTAATGTCCGGTTTACTTTACCCGCTATATATATATATATATATATATATATATATATATATATATATATATATATATATATATATACACACACACACACATAGGAAACAGCACTCACTGGACTTAGTAAAAAGGTAATTTAAGGTAAGGTAATTCCAGTGAGTGCTGTTTCCTGCTTGCTATATATATATATATATATATATAGGAGCTGAAAACATGTAAAAACATATTTATGCAATATTCATATTTAGTACATTATGTATATA